>NW_026863149.1:0-40305 GCF_026571515.1 Ruditapes philippinarum | reverse complement strand
TAAAACGGAAACAATGAACGTCACATTTTACGTCATCAAATCAGCTAGCTGTAGATTGAAGCTTGCACATATTCCTTTGTTTTTAATTCACACGCATTAGGTATTTCTATGAAAATTTCCTTCCAACAGTACTTTCAGTGCTTTGATTGTTAGTAAGTCATTAAGTGATTTATCCGGATCTTGTAAACACTGTATTCTCATTTTTTGTGAAACAACACCCTGTATTATCTGGCTTTTAATTTCCGAAAATTCACAATTCTTAGCTTTCTGGCGTAATCTTGTTGTAAATTGGTCGATAGATTCCCCATGCAACTGCTTCATATTACGAAATTCGAATATTTCGAATTGTGTGTTTTTTCTTGGCTTAAAGTAGGTTGTTAATCCAAGTTTCGTTTCCTCGTAGTTTTCATTGTCTTCTTTTAAATTCAATGTATCATAGATATCGTAAACACCATCTCCTGCATAATGAAGTAACAGTGCCTTTTTTCGTTTCTAGTGTTTATACCCAGTCCAACAAATAAGTTATCTTATTTATCCAAATACTTTTCCCATCGTACTCCCAGAGAATTTTTATCAGCAAAAACATCGAATTTCGGAAAAGCAGTTCAATTATCCATTTTCAAATCTTTTTCTTTTTCATAGAGTCAGTTTAAATTAATCCACAGTTGTTTTTTATTTGTTTGGGTCGTCAGACCAAACAAATAATGGTAGCGAAATTTCAGAGTCTAATGTTGTTAATTGCAAACGCCGAAAGTAGTCCACTTTTTTGAAGCGGTTACTTCCCTTTATATGTAGTTTTTTAAGGATTGGATGCTGGAATGTTAATGGTCTGACAAATAAGCTTACAGAAAAGGAATTTATTAGAAGTATTGAAGGTTATGATATTCTCTGCTTACAAGAGACAAAATGTGATAAAGAAAAGGGTATTTGCATTGATGATTATGTGACTCATGCTGTTTATAGACCAACAGAGAAAAATTATCCTGTGTCTGGAGGAATGTTATTTTTACTTAATCCTGGTATAATCTCAGGCATTTCAATATCTGAAAATACATGTAGTGAAATTCAATGGTTGAAACTATGTAAACATTATTTTTCATTGGAAAATGATTTTTATATTTGCTTTACTTACATGGCACCAGAATACTCTTCATATGTATTAAGACATAACTTAGACATTTTATCCATTATTGAAAAAGATATAAGCCATTATAGTAATTTAGGAGATATTATGCTTTTTGGGGATACAAATGCCAGAACAGGAGTTGAAAATGATTTGTTAGATGCTAATTGTACACATTTGCCTGCCCCATTTTTGAAGGGGAATACTGGGTCATTTCTGAAAAGAAAAAGCCAAGATAGTGTTTGTAATAGTAGAGGTAAGGAATTCATTGATTTATGCATATCTGCAAACTTAGTTATTTTAAATGGGCGGACTTTTGGAGATTTAGGTGGAAAGCCCACATGTTTTCAGTATAATGGAAACAGTGTTGTTGATTATTGTGTTGTTAGTGATGAGCTATTTGATAAAGTTTTGTATTTTCAAGTAGAGAACCATATTCCATTTTTAAGTGATCATGCTAAATTAAATGTAAAACTGTACGCAAAATTCAAAAGTGTTAACTTTGAAAGTACACTTTTAGATATGCCTACATCCTGGAAATGGACAGATACGTCTAGTTTAGATTTTAAAATTGCTCTTTCCTCTATTGAAATTAAACAGAAAATTGAGAGTTTTGACAGTGATCCTTTGCAAAATGTTGATCAAATGGTAACTAATCTTAATGACATTTTGTATACTGCCTGTAACAAATCAATGAAGAAAAAGTTAAAAGTTAAGAAAACTAAACCGGTCCAGTCAAAAAAGAAATGGTTTGACAGTGACCTTAGTATGATGCGTAAAGAATTACTACGCAGAAGTTCACTGTATTCTAGAAACCCGTATGACAATATTTTAAAAGGATCATTCTATAAGTATAGAAAAATTTATAAACGTTGTTGTAAGCAAAAGATGAATACCTTTAAAAAGGGTATTATTTCTAGATTAGATAGTATGTTAGGTAATAATCCATCTGAATATTGGGAATTAGTTAAAGATCTTAAGGAGGAAGGCCTAGCAAATGATCCTGCTAATAAGATATCGGCAGAAGGATGGATAAAACATTTTACAAATCTTTTTTGTGTAAAGAAGGAGTTTGAACATATTGACAAGAAATATGCTGAATTACTACAAATTGTTGAAAAAATGAAAACCTTCAATGAGCTAGACTTTGCAATTTCTGAAAAAGAAATATCCAAAGCCATTTCTTCATTGAAAAACAAAAAATCTTCTGGTCTTGACTCCATTACTAATGAAATGATTAAAGCTAGCCAAAGTTTTCTTTTGTCAAGTTTTAAAAAATTGTTTAATTGTATACTTTCAAGCGGTGTTTATCCATCTTCATGGAAAGTTGGTTATATTAAAGCAATTCATAAAGGTGGTGATACTAATGACCCCAACTGCTATAGGGGTATATCTGTTATGCCATGTCTATCAAAGGTATTTAATTGTATAATGAATAATAGATTACAAAAATTTATAGATAATGGAATTATTAATGAAGCACAAATTGGGTTTCAACCCAATTCCAGAACATCTGAACACATGTTTGTAGTGAAAACATTGATAGATAAATTTTTCAGCAAGGGAGCTAAATTATATACATGCTTTGTTGATTTTGCAAAGGCATTTGATAATGTTATTCACTCTCTTCTTTTGTATAAACTATGTAATACTGGCATATCTGGACCTTTTTTCAACGTTGTTAAAAACATGTATTGCTCAAATGTGATGCACATAAAAGTTGGTGATAAGTTAACAGAAACATTCTCTCCCCAGATGGGGGTGCGTCAAGGGGACAATCTTAGCCCAAATCTTTTTAAGATGTTTATTAATGACTTGCCAGCTGTATTTGATAGTAGTGATGACCAAGTGTGTCTAAATGATGTAAAAATTAGTTGTTTGTTGTATGCAGATGATTTGTTATTGTTGTCAACTACACCAAAAGGTTTACAGAATTGTTTGAATAAGTTATCAACATTTTGTGACAATAATGGTCTTATAGTAAATCTTAAAAAGACAAGTATTTTGACCTTTTGTAAAAGTGGAAGGCTTTCTAGTGAGAAATTCTACTTTAAGGGAACTGAAGTTAATCATGTTAAAAGTTATAAATATCTCGGAATTATTTTTGCATCATCTGGTACTTTCAGTTACTGCAAAGAAGATCTTTATAAAAGAGCACTGAAAGCAAGTTTTAAGATTAGTAAGGTTTTTGGTCAGCTACACCAAAATGTTGACACTATCATCCATCTTTTTGATCATACTATTAAACCCATTCTTCTGTATGGTAGTGAGATTTGGGGTATACCAAATATTAGTAGTTCTATTGTTAAAAAAACAGATTATGTGTTGTTGAAATCCTTTGGAAAAATGTCCTGTGATAAGATGCATGTGAAATTTTTAAAATATATTCTGGGTGTACACAAAAAAACATCAAATGAGGCAGTATGCGGTGAACTAGGACGGTATCCACTATTTATTGATGTAATATGTAGTTATGTTAAGTTTAATCAAAGACTGCTAAATGGAAATGTTAGCAAATTACTATCTGTTGCCTTTATTGAAAGTCAAACTTTTTTTACGGATAATAAAGTATGCTGGGTTTCTTGTGTACAACATTGTTTTAAGCATTTAGGTATATCTGATGCTGGTTTAACCAATAAGAACTTAGTAAATGTTGTTAAACTCAAGTTAGTGAAAATGTACCAAACCAACTGGTGTTTGAATATCTCAGGTACTGAAGGGAAACTTAGAACATACTCTTTGTTTAAACAAAGGTTTTGTAGAGAAGTGTACTTTAGACATATTAAGGACAAAGATGTAAGAACTTTCTTCACCAAGTTTAGAGTAAGTGCACACAGATTGAATATAGAAACAGTCAGATTTAAAAAGATCCCAGTAAATCAAAGGTATTGTAACTGTTGCTCTTCCAATCTTGTAGAAGATGAAATTCATTTTTCCATGTGTTGTACAAAATTTGATAGTAATAGAGAACTACTATTTAGACAAATTGAAATATCAAATAAGAACTTTTGTATGTTGAATGATAAGCAGAAATTTGTTTGGTTAATGTCCTCGGAAGACCCTAGAGTCTTGAATGTCTTTTCTAAATACCTACTCGAAATTTATAATAAAAGAAATCTTATGTTAGGTAGTACTATTAGTAATAAAAATTTGTCAGACCATTGAATGTATATTATTGTACTTGAATATCGAATGAGTAATTATAGTTTTTTTAAATACTGTTTTATTTATTTACTTCTTATTTTAACATTACTATGCCTGTGTTATTTGTTTTTCCAATAATACGAATTAAGCCTTAGTTACTTTATTGTCTTCATTTCTACCATACAATACACAATTTGTTGGTTGATATATTTTGTTTTATGCCTTGTGTTTTATGCTTGTGATTATATATGTCATATAGTATGACCCTTGATTGGTGAAATAAAATTATTTTATTCTATTCTATTCTATGTACACTAATCAATCGAAACACCTCGGGCGACTTCAAGAATTCGCCTTGGATATAATACGGGATGCGCCATATTGACGGACTATATTCAAAATGGTTGATTTACGTACCGAGACGTATTTAACGTTCTCGGCAGAAAGCATATATATTTTTTGGTGAAATTTTGACAGGGCAGTTTCCAGTCTATATTTAAGCAGGGGATTTAATTGGTTTGCCGCAAGTATTGGCATAAGCTGGATTCTTTTCACAACTTTAAAAGGTATAATTTCTGGAGGTTATGTCCGAATGTATTGACACTTATATCTGAGGCTCGACAAGGATGGTATTAAAATTACCTAAATTGTCTACACTACAGTACCATGTGTCCGGACAGATATGTACATAACATGATTTAATTCAGATAAAACTAAAAGCTTGGGTGTTTTTATTTTTAACATGATACCATGGAGTTGAATAGTGTCACAGGCACGAGTACAGTGAACTCGCCCATTCCGAACCAGTCAAAAATGAGGATCATTTCCAAGCTTTTTAGGTCGCGAGCGTGCAGACGACCACAAAAATCGTAAGTTATGTTATAGGTTTATAATCGAAGCACTATACAATCAATTCAACGTTAGTAAGGCATAAAAAATATTCTTACATTATCTGTATTTTTAGTTTGTTTAAGTGTCAAATTTTTCCCGTATGCGTAAATCTGTCGAATGAAAATAACATTTTCAAAATGAAAAGGCGCTTGCATTTTAGTTAATTCCCGAAACGAAACAAAATGAACATTGATAAAAAGCAAATTTTATGTGCTTTCAAGCCATAATAATCATAATACAAATAATTTTAAAATTTAAACGTAAAAGGCTGTATTACTGACATCATGTTTTTTGTGTATTCCGAATCACCTTTTTTTTTCGGCGGCACGAAATACCCAAATACCGTACACCTAAATATACCCAAATATATATAGCAAAATTTATTTTTGTTTGTATAAAATATAGATAATGATTATAATTAGAAATAAATATTTATAAATAATATGACTTAGCCTGCTATAACTTTCATTTATTCCATTGAAATGGGCAGTTAAGATGTTGTAAGTTTTATAGCAATATTATAATAGTATTCTGCTGCTGCGCGAAATAAGTGTTTGAAGATACATACATGTATTTATTATTTTGACCATCAGTATTGACACTGACCACGATAATTTGATAGAAACATTGTTTAGATATATGTATGATAGGATAAATTTCAATAATACTTATATTTCCGTGGATTTGATTGATTTCTAGGCCCTTACGTAAAGTTAGAATTTTCTTCCTTTTTTGTGACTTCTTTTATTTCTTCGGGAATTTAATGTTAACTTCAAAAAATATATGTTTTATCAACACTTACATATAATATTTAATGAGATTTAATTAAAATATGTAGCTCTTGTATTTTCAGAAGTATTTCCATTTTGAACTTATTTTACACTATATGAAAATTGTTATATATTTGGACCGCCTCAGTGGTCGAGGGGTTAAAAGTCTATGACTTTATTACCTCGATCCCCGGGAGATGCTTTGATAGTTAAGCACTGAGGAAGGTTATCTAGTACTGGTAACTTTGCAGGAACGATGGTCAGGAAACTACCCGCATATATGACTAAGATACTAATGGGAAAAGGCGTAAAATGAAACAAACAAACAAAAAATTATATATTTGAGTACTTTATTAACTCATAATACAGATGTTTTTTATCATTCATATACTTTTTATCTCTTGTATCTAATTAACAAGAGCACTGTCTAGTCTGACAGCTCTTGCTTAACTTTACCTGCCTATAACCTGCCAAAAGCAGGGGATTCTTAAACATTATCGTATTGAAATGTTTTTTGATTTTTGCAAAAATAAAATATGAAACATTTTTTACATCACTTTTGCCACTATTATTTGTACGAAATGGCATGTAATCCCTTCCAGAGAATACTATGAAATTCCCTTCCTTCAGGTACAATATTGTACAGTGTACATGTAAAATAATTCATTATTCGTTTTATACATTCTATTTTACATATCTACATCTTTTTTAGATGGATAAACCTAGAAAAAATGCCAACGTCCAGCTGAGGTGTCTGCCAGAAATGTTAGAAAATTAAAAAAAATACTCTAACTTCACACCAGCAAAGAAAGCCAAGGACGCTAAGATTACCAAAATCTCAAGGGAGAGTGACATTCTAGGTCTACCACATGGTCACAGACTGCTCATATGACTGCAATGATACAATATATTTCATTTATGCCAGAGGGGACGCCATGGCTGTTGTTCAGATTTTATAGTACTTATGATTTTACAAGTCATGGACATATGCTTAATATATAAATACATATTATATACATGTGTTATGTTTTACTTACATCATGGAGAAACCAGTTCTCAAACCTCTAAGCATTCCTGAGTCTTTTAGTATAAAAAAAATAAAGCTTTATTCTTCACATATATGTAGGCAGTCAATTGAATCTTTATTTAACATTTCTGTAAGTTTTGGCTGAAATAATCTTTAATTACCATTTCTGTAAGTTTTGGCTGAAATAATCTTTAATTACCATTTCTGTAAGTTTTGGCTGAAATGAAACAATTAGAAAAGCCTGTTTTCCATCCTGAAAAAAAACACAACTCCCTTACAAAACTGGCATGGCCTCTTAGTTTAGCCACAGAAGTGATTGTCACAAGACTATCACATGACATATATATAATTAAGTACCCAACAGGGTGCAGGTACCTGCTTTAAGATTCTGTTTGCTTCATATTTTCATTTTGTTATCACATTAGTTTTAACATCTCTTTAAACGTCTGTACAGCGTTAATGGCTGAATTAAAGATACTGGTGTTCGGATTTATTTTCTTAGAACATTTTCTATCATTCTAGATAGTTTTCAAAACAAAATTCATATTTTAGTTTTCACAATTCGATAATAGCGTATAGATGTAGTTGTAGCAATTTGCATAAAATTAATCAAATGTGTAATATAATTATTCGTTCCTAAACATTGTTTTTCATTTGACAGCAGCAGACATGTCTGCTTTTTTATGCTAACGCGTTAATGACAAAGCCACTTCTAGTAAAAAATGAACACGCAGCTCATAAATGAAATGTTTGATAAAGGATAGGCACTTAAAGGAATGCTATATAAAGAAACTGTATTTTAAACTGGCTACCTTGAATGTTATTAGAATATATCACGATTTAATATTACTTGTTGGTTGAACTCACGGTATTATGTCACTATGAACTGAATTAAGAAAAATAATTTCCGGCCATTTCGTTAATTTGCGGTGATTCGGAAAAGGCGAGTATGACCCGGATTAGGCAAGGTACCAGTCTAAATTTTCTTGGAAATTCCGGTATTAAATCCAATTTAAAGGCAATTTCTTTTTGCGCTATTTTAATCGTGACATATTTATCTATATTTTCAGATATTCTTTTTAATTTAAAAAGATATTTATCGGCGTTATACAACAAAAGTATAAAAATTGGTTCGGAAAGGGCGAGTCCACTGTATTGGACCTGGGAAGAAAAAATATGACCAGATTGATAAAAAAAAACCTGTGTTCATCTTAAAAGTGTCAAAAAAAAAACAAAAAAAATGTAAATAATAACCCCCTTTAATAATAAACTATAAGTTAAGAGAAGGCCGGAAACTCCAGATTCGAGCCTACGAGCAAGGGATTCATTTCCCGGGCCGTTGTGAAACAATTGGCCAGACAATTAAAAAAACTTTTATCACTATTTCACGTTTATATTAAGCTTCAAAATGAGACCAACCCCAAGTCTCTAGCCCTTCCCGTTCATGAAATATCTATCAGGAAACGAGCGAATTCGTGCTAAAAATCCTTGGTAGACAGAATTGCGGCACAACAATTCGGTACGTAAACATAGACTAATACATGTATGTCAGCTGACTACGGGTCAAAATTACTTGAATTTACTAAATAATATTACTAAATACATTAAGTTGGACCACTTACAACCGTCAGTAGCATCTGATACACGCTAAATTCGAAATTCAAACCTTTCCACGGTCTTTAGATTACTTTCTACGCCATTGTCAATCAGCTGTTCGATATTTTGTAACGAGTCTTCTGATTGCCCAATAGCTACGAAAACCGCAACGTTTCACACAAGGATGCCTAATGGCGTAGAAAGCGATTGAAAGACCGTGAAATGTTTGAAACTCGAATCTCGTGTGTATCAGATGCTACTGACGGTTGTGAGTGGTCCAACTTAATGTATTTAGTAAGAGAATTGTTGAAATTAGGATTGAATGAATCTTCAAACTCTGACAGTTCTGATTCATATGAATCTCAACCTGTATCCACATCGGAAGATGAAGACATCATTGAAGATAACAAGTCCACCAAAAATTATTTGAAGAAAAATAAAAAGCATAACCATAATAAAAGATCTGGTATAAATGCAAAATCATGTGATTATGTTGTGAATGAACAAAGATATCCACATTCAAATTTAAGGTTTGATTTTGTGAGTAAAAATGTCACTTTTGACAATATTGAGATCAATCTGTTTATTGCTGGAGAACTTGAGATTATTTCTTCTGATATAACAACCAATAAAGAAAGAAAAGGTAGATTAGAGTTGTTGAAAAAAAAATGTTTTTAAGTAGTTCTTACGAATTCGTTGCAATCAAATCTTTATACGCAGCAGTTTTACGTAAGATTGAATTAGGCCACATTGTCTGGGGAGATGATTTCCTGTATGTTGAATCCACTGTTTTATCTAGGTATAGGATTATAACTAAAAATGTTACAGGGGAATCAAGTCAGTTCAGACCCAGATCAAATTTTAATTTTTCACAGGAAAACTTTCCTTCATCAGATGACACTAGAGTTTGGTTTTGTTCTAAATACCAAAGAAACTAATGTTCACAAAAATCTTCCCATGTAACTGTTATCAAAGGCAAAACTCGTTTCGCAAAGCACATTTGTGCTACTTGTTGGCAAACTGATAAAAAAGAATTAAATCACCCTGAATGTTCAACTGCATGTCCACATGCTTCTTGACAGAACAAAGAAAATTTCATATCTTGTGCCATAGATAAAAAAGAAAATGATGCAGTGAACTTATTTTCACCCAAATTTTGTGTTTTTGAACCTACCAATAAAAATCAAACAGCGTGTTTTTGCCAACATACAAGAAAATGTTCAGTGTGCATAAATTTTAAACAGGAGTTGGTTACCACTTCCACTGATAAAATTGAAATTCATAAATATGTAAAATCATCAAAATTGTATAATTATGAGGGTTGTCAAATTCCAGTTAACACTAAGATTGATATAGAATTTATGAAAACCATGTTAAATGGTTACAGTGATTTATTAGTGTGTGATCTACTTAGATATGGTTTTCCTATTGAATTAGAGTTTGATGATATTAGTCAAGAATCAAGGTTATTAACACCTAGAAATATAAAAAATCATTCAGGCACGAGAGCTTTTCCTTATCATATTGAAAAATATCTCAAAAAGGAAACTTCTTACGATGCTATTATAGGTCCGTTTTATAAATGTCCTTTTGAAGAGGGTATGGTTATTTCCCCTTTAAATTCAGTTCCCAAATCAACACCAGGTGAACGTAGAGTTATTCTGGATCTTAGTTTTCCTAAGAATGGCAACAGTATTAACCAATTTGTTTCTAAAGAATTTTATTTAGGAAAAAAGGTGGAATTGATATATCCTAAAATAGATGATTTTATTGCTTTAATAAAGACTAAAGGTCCTGGTTGTTTAATGAAATTAATGTACAAATTAGATTTGCATCGGGCTTACAGACAAATAAGTATTTGTCCTTCCAGTTATAACTTAGTAGGGTTTAAATGAAAGAAACATTTATTTTTCGACACTGTTTTACCTATGGGATTAAGGTCTTCTGCTCACATTTGTCAAAGGGTCACTAATGCCTTTTCTTTTATGATGCACAATTGTGGGTTAGCCGTATTGAATTATCTAGATGATTTTGCAGGTGTTGAAAGGAACGAAATGTCTATGTTTGCTTTCACACTTCTTAGGCAGTTATTTATTAAAAGTGGGATTGACGAGGCTGTTGAAAAAGCTAGTCCTCCTTCTGACTATATGATATTTTTAGGGATTGCATTTGATACTAAAAATATGGTTATGGAAATTACAAAGGATAGGCTTACAGAGATTAAATTATTAATAAAATCTTGGTTAAACAAAGATTCAGCTTCTTTAAAGGAGGTACAAAAATTACTTGGTAAACTTAATTTTATAGGGGCTTGTGTCAGGTCTAGCCGTATTTTTGTTAATAGACTACTTAACTGGTTAAGAGATTGTTATAGTGATAATGACAAGGTTTTCACTATTCCCTCAGAGGTCAAGAAAGATTTACTATGGTGGGACAGATTTTTACCATTATATAATGGTGTTTCTTTAATTGGTTATGGAGAACGGTCTGAGATAGATTATGTTTTTAGTTCAGATAGCTGCTTATCTGGTTGTGGGGGTATCTGTCAGGAGAAGTTCTTTCATAGTGAATTCCCTAAATTTATATTAGAAAAACAATTGAGTATTACTTGTCTAGAAATGCTGACTTTAGTTGTTTGTTTAAAGTTATGGGCTTCATTTATGAGTAAAAGAAAGATTGTCATTTATTGTGATAACTTAGCAGTTTGTATAGTTATTAATTCTGGCAAGGCTAGAAATATTTTCTTACAACAATGTTTGAGGGAAATTTGCTTTATAACATCAATTAATGAAATTCAAATTAAAGCAGTTCATTTGAACAGTGAGGAGAATAGGTTGGCTGATTGTCTTTCCAGATGGCATTTAAATGATTCTTTTAAAAATGAATTTTATAGTCGAGTTAAAAATGAAAGTTTACAGGAATATTTTGTTGAAAACAGTAATTTTGAATTTCTATATGACTGGTAATTTAATTTTACCTTTCAGATATGGAATTTAAGCAATTAAAGCAAGATTTAAAGATTTCAACATCTTCTGCCTTTGCTTGTGGAACTAATAGAAATTTACGTATTCAATGGGAAAGTTTTATTTTGTTTTGTTTATTTTTCAATTTTTCTTATTTACCAGCTTCAACCAATACTCTTCAGTTGTATGCACAGTTTTTAAGTAGATCCTTCAAGTCAGTCAACAGTATTAGAAATTATATTAGTGGAGTTAGAACTTTACATTTTTGTTTAGGTTTTAGTGTGGATCATATTAATAATTATTTATTAAATTTAACTTTGCGGGGTTTATCCAGATTAAATCCACATGCAGTTAAAAAGGCAGAACCTATTACTATAGATATTCTTTTAAAATTTTTTGATAATTTAGATTTTTCAGATCAAGCAAATAAGGTATTTTGGTGTTTATTTCTATTTGCCTTTTTCTTAGTTGCTAGAAAGTCGAATTTAGTTCCTACTTCAAAATCTGATATTGAGTATGGCAAATATTTGAAATAAGAGAATGTTCAATATTTTGGAGAGTATATTTTGGTTTCCTTCCACTGGACTAAAACTATTCAATTTGGTGAAAGGGAGGTAGTCAGTCCTCTCCTCAAATTTAGAGATCACCGGTTATGTCCTGTTTCAGCATTTGAAGAGGTTATGAAGTTGAGAATTAATCATTTCAAAGGAGCCCTGTTCACACTTCCCAATGGAACTTGTATCACATATCATATGTTTCAGCGCAAATTAAGATCTTGTATTGAAAATATAGGTCTTAATCCTTCGAATTTTTCAACACATTCCTTTCGTCGAGGGTTTACTACATTGGCCTTTAAGTCAGACATTCCCCCTGAGCATATTCAATTAATGGGGGATTGGAAGTCGGATTCGTATAAATGTTATTTAGAATTAAACTGGTCAGATAAAGCTAAAATTCTGAGAAATATGTTTCAACAATTTTTATGATGGTCAATTATTATTATTACAGGTCCTCAAGTCTATATCTTGTCTGACTCAATAGCCAAACATGTGACAGATATTCGTTTGACGAAGGTTCATCCATTTCCTGGTATTAATATCTCCAGATTAACTTCCAAGATTGAAAATGATCCTGTTTTAGTCTCCAAACCCTTTACAATTATACATGTTGGTACAAATGATATCAAACGTTTTTCTGAAGAGGAGATTTTAAGTTTGTTTAATAATTTGATTTCAGTTATTAGAGCAAAGTCTTCTACTCATATTATCATCTCGAGTATTTTACCTAGACCAGTTGATCATGTTATAACTGGTTCAAAGGTTAAGAGAATTAATTTTCTTTTGAAACAGAAATGTTTGGAACGTAAAGTTCAATTCATTTGTTCATTTCGTCCCTTCTTTAAATTTGGTAAGCCTCTGAGGGATTTATTTGCAGTTCGTGATGGTGGTTTGCATCTTAACATTGAAGGTACTCGTCGCCTTCGTTTATTTTTTATTAATACAGTGGCTCATCTTCTTAAACGTTAGGTTTGTTTTTATTGATAAGAAATTTTATTATGTTGATGATAGTCTTTTCACATCATGATAAATCATTGCACTGTTTAATAAAGACTAGAAACATCAGACTGTTTGTCTTTCTTCTTAAAGGAAGTATCTTATTCCTTTGAAGATTAGTGACATATAGTAGTGGTATGTGACGCTACTTATGAGAACTGACTTTGTGGTGACAGTTTCTGATGCTTTCTTTATTTAGTTTTTCTTGTGCAATGTGTAGATGTGGTTTATTTGTATATTAACTTTAATATGTATATATGTGCAATGTGTATATTTGTTATATTTGGATGTAAATTTGAATGTATATGTATATATGAGCAATGTGTATATGTGATATATGTATGTAAATTTGAATGTATATTTATATATGTGCAATGTGTGTATGTGATATATTTGTATGTTAATTTGAATGTGTACGTATATATGTATCTTTTTCCTTGTTATAATTTCCTATCTTTTTTTTTCAATATTGCAGTTTTGCCTGTATGAATCTTGTGTAAAGGAAGATTACATGTGTATTTATGACTGAATCTTGTGTAATAGAAGATATGTAAGTGAAATTTATTTCAGTTTCTGCTTGGTTGCTTTGCCTTTTTGTTTGTTTGCTTTTTGTTTGCTTTTTGCTTTTATTTTTATTTTTTGTTTGCTTTATTTTGTTTATTTTGGCGGGAGTTGGCGGCTTTTATGTATTAAACATAATTTGATGTTTGTCTCAGTATCATTCATTCTTGTATTAAATACTGGTCATCTTGATATTATTGATTATTTCAGAAATTTTTCTGTGCGTGTCTATATTTACAATAAATCTTCTTGAACATGAATTTGTATCTTGTTTGTGTTTATGAGATAATTTATAGCATTTTGTTTACTTACAAAATCTTCTAATTATCGAATGTTACATAATTTTTCATTGGTTAATATTTTTCTGCTTCACTGATTTGTATATCACTACGCGTACAGCTTTATATAGTCTTCTCGCGTTTTTTTCTTTACAGTTTTGATAGACACGTCTTTGTTCAGTGAAAATTTGAAATTTTTTCAACCACTCCCGCCCACCCTTAATTTTTGAAATGTTTAGCTTATTAAGTTTTTTATGCATATGTTTTAGCTTGCATGTATTTGAAATAGAGTTGCTTTGATTAATATGTTTCATATATGTTTATTTGAATTTGAAGATTAATTGATATTATATATGTCCAGTTTGTTCTGAATTGTTATTGAACGGCGGCTTTTATGTATTAAACATAATTTGATGTTTGTCTCAGTATCATTCATTCTTGTATTAAATACTGGTCATCTTGATATTATTGATTATTTCAGAAATTTTTCTGTGCGTGTCTATATTTACAATAAATCTTCTTGAACATGAATTTGTATCTTGTTTGTGTTTATGAGATAATTAGCTACGAAAACCGCAACGTTTCACACAAGGATGCCTAATGGCGTAGAAAGCGATTGAAAGACCGTGAAATGTTTGAAACTCGAATCTCGTGTGTATCAGATGCTACTGACGGTTGTGAGTGGTCCAACTTAATGTATTTAGTAATATTATTTAGTAAATTCAAGTAATTTTGACCCGTAGTCAGCTGACATACATGTATTAGTCTATGTTTACGTACCGAATTGTTGTGCCGCAATTCTGTCTACCAAGGATTTTTAGCACGAATTCGCTCGTTTCCTGATAGATATTTCATGAACAGGAAGGGCTAGAGACTTGGGGTTGGTCTCATTTTGAAGCTTAATATAAACGTGAAATAGTGATAAAAGTTTTTTTAATTGTCTGGCCAATTGTTTCACAACGGCCCGGGAAATGAATCCCTTGCTCGTAGGCTCGAATCTGGAGTTTCCGGCCTTCTCTTAACTTATAGTATATTTGTAAAGGGGGTCATTATTTACATTTTTTTTGTTTTTTTGACACTTTTAAGATGAACACAGGTTTTTTTATCAATCTGGTCATATTTTTTCTTCCCAGGTCCGATACTCGTGCCTGTGAATAGTGTATGTATATCTGTGATGATACACAATATGTCAGCAACAAATGCTGAAATTTTGGATATTCTATTGTTTACTCTGCAAATGATTATAGCTGGTATATGAGGTCAGGCATTGCTTTCTTGACCCTCAAAATTTTAACGTCAACATTATTAAATATGTAAATAGACATTAAATTTTACCATTTATTGAGGTTGAAATAAATTTATTTACTTGATTTTAGAAGAAACATGCATTTATTGTTGATTAAAAAGTGACTGACAACCACTGACAAAGAAAATACTATATTAAGCATTTTCTGGGCCGTCCGGGTTTGATGGTTGTCAGGTATTGGTGGTCCCCAGCCAGTACTGGTTTAGGAGATAACCCTGACACACATAGCTAAACCCGACACTTAGATAATTTAGTTGTTTTTAAACTTTATTTCCCTAAATCATGCACACTGGCACTTTTTTTTATCAAAGACAGTGTCTGTTGATCTTATCAAATTTTATAAACAAATGATGTGGTTATAAAACATGATAAACAAGATCAACAAGGAAAGGCGGTTAATATTTGTTTACACATACTGCCTAAAAAACATTGTTTTACTTAACTATTTTAGGTAGTTAGCATTATCACCTTTTTTCACAAATTGAACAGGCCAGGGACCTAGTATAATATATCAGACGTTGCAGGCTTGTTATAGTTTATGTCAGTCAAGTCTTATGTCTAATAGTTATTGCTCATATCCGATACAAAATTCGAGGTAAACACACGGCTATTATAAGTGTAACAGATGAAAAATTCCCCCAAAGAGTTGTAAATTCTTTATGAAATATCTGAAAAAGGGTCATTTGGGTATATCAAAATTTTCATAATTAGAAAAAAATTCACAATTTGGATATCTTTTTCACAATTTCACTGTATTCATCATGTTAGGATAATGAAAAGCAACAAAAAATGGTCATATTGACAGTTAACATAATCTTCCATTTTTTTCTCACAGTTACTCATTTAATGATTATGAATCATCTCAATGTCAATTTGTTGATATCACATCAGAGTTTTTTTGTTTTCGTTTTATTTTCAAACAACCTGTGGCTTTCTGAAGAGAAAAATAGATATGTTGCAAGATAAATCAGAAAAAGGGAAAATCTGAAATCAAATTCCAACAACTATGAATGGAATTTACCTACACATTTAATTAAATTACTAATTCAATTTAACTAAAATGGTACATAGAATAAGTTATCTATAACAACAACTTTATGTCTTTCAGTCATTTAATTTTATCAATCATATAAGTTATCTGCTGTTAAGCAATGGTTCTGGTGAAGAATGTGCACAGGGCATTTCAATTGAAAAATATCTTTTTGAGGGGGAAATGTCTGGGTTTTTTTGGCTGTAAAATATAAGAAAGTAATCACTGCACATAAGTAAGGTAGTAAACAAATACCAGCCAAAATTACTTTAATTATATCTATTTTATTATTCTAATAATAAAATTATTTTGTCTGTAAATTTGTAGAAACATTATTAGTTTTCTATAAAGATTGTGGCTGATACTATGTCTCCTATAGTTTAATTGGTAAAACACCTCTGGTTTATTGATAAATCATGCAAACTAAGAGGAGTTCTGAGTTCAAATCTCACTAGGAGCAAGGATATTGGCTATAAAATCAAATCTGTTAAAGGATAAACATAGATAAATGTTAAATTTTCAGATTACCTTCAGACCAATGTTTAAATAAACTTCAGAAATAATTGCTAGTAAAATTTTGCTATGTGAACTACCATATTTGGAATATTTAGTAATTAATTTAATTATTTAAGATATAATATTGTTTTAGTACATGTTCATAGTGTTAAAGATCTTAAAAAATATATTAAGAATGTGGAGTGAGTAATAGGGAATTGATGATCACAGAATTTTATTTCATATGGGGAAGTCAAGGGCCTTTGGGCTTTGGCTTATCCATCTATAGACTAAAACATTTATATTTAAAAGGAAATCAAATAAAAAACAATTAAAAAATATATATAAAAATTTCTATCAATGAAATTTTCAGTGTCAGTTACTGTTATAATAGGGTGCCACAACATTTACTGTAACTCAATGATAATAAGCTGGGTATTCCAATAATGGAACAATTGCATCTTATTTTTAGCTATTAAGACCTTTTCAACCCTTAAATAAAGAAAAACTTATTTGGAAACTCATTACTTACTGCTGTAAAAAATGAATTTATTTTTTGTGAAGTAGATCTACATAAATTTATTAAACATTCTGAAATATTTAGATATAATTAATACTTATATATGAAAATAGCCTAATTAGTATTATACAAGTAACAACCAGATCAGGACTTGAACCTGAGGCCTTCCTATAACCCTGTCTATACAAAGTCTAGGATGCTCTACCAGCTGAGCTATCTGGTTAACTTGTAATTGTAATTTTTACATGATATATATATTTTTTTAACATGAATATATTACTTTTTCCTTTAATTTTCTTTTCTGCACATTACAGGTTACATGTATTAACTTTAACCCATTTTTAAAATTCATATCTTAAAGTGGAACTGATAATTACTGTATACATGTAGATACTTTATATATATATATCTATAGGTACAATGAAAGATTATTGAACTAAATTACACAGTTGATATTAAGCATTTTTTATAGTATCATTAAGGTGAAACAAGTTACATAATAAAATGCACAACTTAGAATGAAAGTTCCTCTCATGAAATCCTCTCAATCTTTATGAAAATTCTGTTAATTTACACATTATCTGAAACTTTATAGACAATTTATGAATATACAACTTTCCTGGACCTGTACAAATACATATTTCATATAATGATCACTTGCAAAACAATGTTGAATAAGGTTAAAAAAAAGGTCTGTGGTTCAGGGTCACAGGGTTTCCATGGAATCCTGAGGGTAATTTTGACCAGTATCAACAATGTTTTAAAAATTTTAAGGCCAGGTCCCAATGATTTTAACAAATTTGACCTTTCAATAAAAAAAATCACTTCTTTTAGAAATATGAATGGTCAATCAGACGATTTCAGGATTTTACATCTCCTGGACGTTTCGGCTCTGGACATTTCAGCCTCAAAACCCTGGTCTTTTTGGCACCATTTTTAAATTTGATAAATATATAAAATGAATACCATTATGAGTTATAATATCATATGTAACGTAGCACATACTTGCACACAATTACATTTATGATATAAAGAAGATATTTTTTGGTCATAAAAATACTTTTAAAATAGTGAATTTTCCCTTAAAAAATAATTACTAAAATAATAATTTGTTCTGAGAGAATTATCAGCTAGCTATAAGTCTATATTTACAGTGGACTCGCCCTTTCCGAACCAATTTTTATACTTTTGTTGTATAACGCCGATAAATATCTATTTAAATTAAAAAGAATATCTTGAAATATAGATAAATATGTCACGATTAAAATAGCGCAAAAAGAAATTGCCTTTAAATTGGATTTAATACCGGAATTTCCAAGAAAATTTAGACTGGTACCTTGCCTAATCCGGGTCATACTCGCCTTTTCCGAATCACCGCAAATTAACGAAATGGCCGGAAATTATTTTTCTTAATTCAGTTCATAGTGACATAATACCGTGAGTTCAACCAACAAGTAATATTAAATCGTGATATATTCTAATAACATTCAAGGTAGCCAGTTTAAAATACAGTTTCTTTATATAGCATTCCTTTAAGTGCCTATCCTTTATCAAACATTTCATTTATGAGCTGCGTGTTCATTTTTTACTAGAAGTGGCTTTGTCATTAACGCGTTAGCATAAAAAGCAGACATGTCTGCTGCTGTCAAATGAAAACAATGTTTAGGAACGAATAATTATATTACACATTTGATTAATTTTATGCAAATTGCTACAACTACATCTATACGCTATTATCGAATTGTGAAAACTAAAATATGAATTTTGTTTTGAAAACTATCTAGAATGATAGAAAATGTTCTAAGAAAATAAATCCGAACACCAGTATCTTTAATTCAGCCATTAACGCTGTACAGACGTTTAAAGAGATGTTAAACTAATGTGATAACAAAATGAAAATATGAAGCAAACAGAATCTTAAAGCAGGTACCTGCACCCTGTAGGGTACTTAATTATATATATGTCATGTGATAGTCTTGTGACAATCACTTCTGTGGCTAAACTAAGAGGCCATGCCAGTTTTGTAAGGGAGTTGTGTTTTTTTTCAGGATGGAAAACAGGCTTTTCTAATTGTTTCATTTCAGCCAAAACTTACAGAAATGGTAATTAAAGATTATTTCAGCCAAAACTTACAGAAATGGTAATTAAAGATTATTTCAGCCAAAACTTACAGAAATGTTAAATAAAGATTCAATTGACTGTCTACATATATGTGAAGAATAAAGCTTTATTTTTTTTATACTAAAAGACTCAGGAATGCTTAGAGGTTTGAGAACTGGTTTCTCCATGATGTAAGTAAAACATAATACATGTATATAATATGTATTTATATATTAAGCATATGTCCATGACTTGTAAAATCATAAGTACTATAAAATCTGAACAACAGCCATGGCGTCCCCTCTGGCATAAATGAAATATATTGTATCATTGCAGTCATATGAGCAGTCTGTGACCATGTGGTAGACCTAGAATGTCACTCTCCCTTGAGATTTTGGTAATCTTAGCGTCCTTGGCTTTCTTTGCTGGTGTGAAGTTAGAGTATTTTTTTTAATTTTCTAACATTTCTGGCAGACACCTCAGCTGGACGTTGGCATTTTTTCTAGGTTTATCCATCTAAAAAAGATGTAGATATGTAAAATAGAATGTATAAAACGAATAATGAATTATTTTACATGTACACTGTACAATATTGTACCTGAAGGAAGGGAATTTCATAGTATTCTCTGGAAGGGATTACATGCCATTTCGTACAAATAATAGTGGCAAAAGTGATGTAAAAATGTTTCATATTTTATTTTGCAAAAATCAAATACATTTCAATACGATAATGTTTAAGAATCCCCTGCTTTTGGCAGGTTATAGGCAGGTAAAGTTAAGCAAGAGCTGTCAGACTAAACAGTGCTCTTGTTAATTAGATACAAGAGATAAAAAGTATATGAATGATAAAAAACATCTGTATTATGAGTTAATAAAGTACTCAAATATATAATTTTTTGTTTGTTTGTTTCATTTTACGCCTTTTCCCATTAGTATCTTAGTCATATAGGCGGGTAGTTTCCTGACCATCGTTCCTGCAAAGTTACCAGTACTAGATTACCTTCCTCAGTGCTTAACTATCAAAGCATCTCCCGGGGATCGAGGTAATAAATTCATAGACTTTTAACCCCTCGACCACTGAGGCGGTCCAAATATATAACAATTTTCATATAGTGTAAAATAAGTTCAAAATGGAAATACTTCTGAAAATACAAGAGCTACATATTTTAATTAAATCTCATTAAATATTATATGTAAGTGTTGATAAAACATATATTTTTGAAGTTTACATTAAATTCCCGAAGAAATAAAGAAGTCACAAAAAAGGAAGAAAATTCTAACTTTACGTAAGGGCCTAGAAATCAATCAAATCCACGGAAATATAAGTATTATTGAAATTTATCCTATCATACATATATCTAAACAATGTTTCTATCAAATTATCGTGGTCAGTGTCAATACTGATGGTCAAAATAATAAATACATGTATGTATCTTCAAACACTTATTTCGCGCAGCAGCAGAATACTATTATTATATTGCTATAAAACTTACAACATCTTAACTGCCCATTTCAATGGAATAAATGAAAGTTATAGCAGGCTAAGTCATATTATTTATAAATATTTATTTCTAATTATAATCATTATCTATATTTTATACAAACAAAAATAAATTTTGCTATATATATTTGGGTATATTTAGGTGTACGGTATTTGGGTATTTCGTGCCGCCGAAAAAAAAGGTGATTCGGAATACACAAAAAACATGAATGTCAGTAATACAGCCTTTTACGTTTAAATTTTAAAATTATTTGTATTGTGATTATTATGGCTTGAAAGCACATAAAATTTGCTTTTTATCAATGTTCATTTTGTTTCGTTTCGGGAATTAACTAAAATGCAAGCGCCTTTTCATTTTGAAAATTTTATTTTCATTCGACAGATTTACGCATACGGGAAAAATATGACACTTAAACAAACTAAAAATACAGATAATGTAAGAATATTTTTTATGCCTTACTAACGTTGAATTGATTTTATAGTGCTTCGATTATAAACCTATAACATAACTTACGATTTTTGTGGCCGTCTGCACGCTCGCGACCTAAAAAGCTTGAAAATGATCCTCATTTTTGACAGGTTCGGAATGGGCGAGTTCACTGTATTCATTTTTTTTGTTGTCAAAAAATTAAATAACATAAAAAGACATTGATTAATTAAAATATGTTTTTATATTTATAAGAACAATTAGAAGTGTGAAAGAATTTGTTAAACACTGGTTAATTAATCAGTTAATAAGCACCTTTATAAGTGTGCTTATACTTCACTGTTTGTGCGATCATTTTCTTATAGTTTGATTTTTTTCTGGTGCTCAGAGGAGCAATGAATACTCATATAGATATATATATATTGTATAATTGATGTATAATTCATGTTATAGACCTGCATTTAATACCGGACTCATGTTCTCTTGCGCTTTTTCTTGTTCATGATTTAAATTTAAATCTTTTTTCATTTCTTTCAACGCATTATAACAAACACTGAGAAAACTCCGCCATCTTTGTTTACATCAATAATTAAAATCGGTGCTTCGCCGGGGGGGGGGGGCGTATAACAATTTGGTGTATTCCTACACTTACATACGAGGTCAATCTCCGAACTTGACGGAGATTGCCGAGTTGTTACGATTGGTACACTAACGCCGAAAAATTCAGGGGAGATCACTGCGTAAAGATGGTCAAAGACAGGCGAATTAATGTTCAAGCAAAATAATTCCCGAATGGTCGAAGATTTCTAATATTGTTTTATTATATTTTCTGATCGAAATTAAGTAAATACAAAGCGGACATTCAATCTCTGACACAGAAGTTCACAACAAACCTAACAACAAGTAGTTCTCAAAACAGCTTTAAACTAGCGACTTAAAAGAAAGAAATATTTTTATTTTGTTACAAGTATCCAACAAATAACAACGCATTCAAAGTTTAAAAATAGCGTTGGCTAATAGAATTGTCAATAAATGCACAATCACAAATTACGCGGATGAATATGATTTTATCAATGAAAATACTATTTTTAGCGATGTCTATTACCGAATACTACACAAACCGAGTAGTGGAATATATAGATTCTACATGTCGGACTGTTTGGGCGAGAAGATTTTCGCTAAATTATTTACTTCAATTTCAAACAACAGGTTTATCCTGAACAAAATACCTCGAAATTAATAAGGATAACAAACCCGAAATGCAATGGAAGTTCTAAATCTAGAATGACTTGATGTTATTCAGTAATTATTAGTATAACTCCTCCGTGGTGCAGGGGTAACGCGCTCGCTTCAGGAGTGAGAGGTCTGGAGTTCAAATCCAAGACGAGGAAACTTTTTTTTAAATTCTTTTTTAAGTGTCTTTGTTCAGGAAGTAGCCATGATATGCAAGGATAATGTGACTGTCGTAAAAAAATGAACATAAATGATTTTTTATGCATCTCTAGTTATGCAGAATTCCGTATGTATCAAACTCTTGTGCCTTGCAAAATGAATTATAATACATAAAAATAAACTTATACAGGAAAATGCATACAGATATACAGTACGATTAAGATTGCAAAGATCATAAAATACCACAGAACTTGCATCCCTTTGATTTTTTATAAATATACATGCTTATAGTAAGCTCCAGGATTATTTACATCTGTGTTAAACAACAGTTAAAGTCGTTACAAGCCCTAATTTGGAATAATATGGTTTTCTTCAGGCCGTTCACATATATTCACCGTGGCTGAAGGGTTTTTGCGCTCGCCTATAAAGCGAGAGGTCTGGAGTTCAAATCCCAGTAAAGGCAACTCATTTTTTTTTTCAAATTGTTTAAGTCAAATAAACATTGGATTGCATATCAGTGTTGCAATCAGTCTTATAGCCAATTTACTACAATTAAAACGCTGGAAAGCATTGGTGGCACTATACATATAATCTCACAACCTGCACCTTTCTTACATTATGAGACCCAAACAAATTCAGCGCCTTCTGTGCTTTGATTTTAATATCCGATCCTCGTCGCCAATGTAACATTTATATTTTCTATTTGGATGGCTTACTAGCACACAAACTAAACAAGACCCGAAGGATGGTTTACATATTTGATTATATGTGTTGCATCCAAGTATACACTCATAAACTCCCAAACATCAAGTAAACATACACAAAGTAACAATAACGATATTTGATATTAAAGGCGTGGCTTATTATAATTATCTTGTAGACTTGCTTACTACACGCCCGTATTACGTTACCAAGGTAACTGTATAACGATTCGTTTTCAAGACATGCCTGTTACACGTTTTTTTAGCTCACCTGAGCACGAAGTGCTCAAAGGTGAGCTTTTGTCATCACTCTGCGTCCGTCGTGCGTCGTGCGTCGTGCGTCCTTCAAAAAATGGCGTCAAACTTTTCAAACAACATCTCCTCCTAAACTACATGGCCAATTGCAACCAAACTTTACAGAAATGATCCTTAGGTGGACCCCTTTCAAAGTTGTTCAAAAATTTAAATTCCATTAAAAACTCTGGTTGCCATGGCAACCAATAAGAAAAACTTAAAAAATCTTCTTCTAAAAAACCCTAAGAGCTAGAGCTAAGATATTTGGCATGAAACATCTTCTAATGAGTGCCTACCAAGTTTGTTCAAATCAAAGCCCTGGAGTCAAAATTGGCCCCGCCCCAGGGGGTCATTGATTCTCCCTATATGCATGTAGTAAAAACTTAAAAAATCTTCTTTTAAAGAACTCAAAGAGCTAGAGCCAGATATTTAGCATGAAACATGTTCTAATAGGTGTCTACCAAGTTTGTTCAAATAAAAGCCTTGGGGTCAAAATTGGCTCCGCCCCGGGGGTCATTGATTTTCCTTATATGTGTATAGCAAAAACTTAAAAAAATCTTCTTTAAAAAACCCCAAATAGCTGGAGTTTAGCTATTAAGCATGAAACATCTTCTAGTGAGTGTCTACAAAGTTTGTTCAAATCAAAGCCCTGGGGTCAAAATTGGCCCCGCCCCGGGGGTCATTGATTTTCCTTATATGACTGTGTATAGCAAAAACTTAAAAATCTTCTTTGAAAAAACCCAGATAGCTAGTGTTTAGATATAAAGCATGAAACATCTTCTAGTGAGTGTCTACCAAGTTTGTTCAAATAAAAGCCCTAGGGTCAAAATTGGCCCCGCCCCAGGGTGTCTTTGATTTTCCCTATATGCATATAGTTAAAACTTAAAAAATCTTCTTTTAAAGAACCCAAAGAGCTAGAGCTAAGATATTTAGCATGAAACATCTTCTAATGAGTGTCTACAAAGTTTGTTCAAATAAAAGCCCTAGGGTCAAAATTGGCCCCGCCCCGGGGGTCATTGATTTTCCCTATGTGCATATAGTAAAAACTTAAAAAAAACTTCTTTTAAAGAACCCAAAGAGCTAGAGCTAAGAAATTTAGCATGAAACATCTTCTAATGGGTGTCTAACAAGTTTGTTCAAATAAAAGCCCTGGGGTTAAAACTGGCCCCGCTCCAGGGGCCTATATACAGGTGAGCGACTTTGGGCCATCATGGCCCTCTTGTTTCTTTTGTTTCCTTATTTCAGACAGATTTCCCCTTCAAGTGATTATAATTCATGTTTTTCTATCAATAACTCTCACGACAATAACTGAAGTGCACGAATTTTTTGGACAACCCTCGTATATACTTATTTCAGAGTGTTGTTTGTACCAACTTGAAGAAACAACCTGATGAATATATAGATATGGCCGAAGTTAATAGCTGTTTGTTGAAATTGATTTAACTAAATCCCGAATCGATTTGATCCTCAGGGGCTCGGATAGCTATATTAAATTGCGCCGCACCACCCCTATTACAAAAAGCATGCTCCTTGATCGCCTCATTTTTTTCGGGTTTACTTTCTGACGACAGGGAAAGGTATAACGATAGAAAAGCCGTATTCAGATGCTCGTATATTGGTATTTTGCCTATGATACAAAAGAGAAAGGACATTAAAACACTTGGCAGTCTGATTTATACTTTGGGACTAGGCCTATGCCCCTCGTATAAAATCAGACAGCTTCGTGTTTCGCCTCTCCTTCTATTATTTATTAAACTAAAACGTGACATCTACTAAAATAGCTTGCACTCAACACTTTAGTTTGCCTCACACCAGTGACCAATTCTACTGATATAAATGCTTACGTATACGAAAGAGTCGAAATTATAATGATTGCTATCTTGACCACACACACACACAGACGCACACACACGCACGCATGAACACACACAATCAAACACACACACAACGTGCTCGTCACGTGTCATAAGTTTTAAGCCTAGCTTTCTCATTGGTTTAGAATACTAATCCTTTTAAGATTTTTCTAACTTCGCGGAATATGACGTAAAGTAAATAGTTCCTACTGTATGATTTGTTAAAATATAATCTAATTATTGTTAGGCTTCCAAAAAAAGAAAATCAGACTGTTTCAGATATATATGTTGTTGTATTTCTATTCACTTTGTTTGCTCGTATTATTTCTACCCGTAAGAGAAGACCATTAATTTCATATGACGTATTTTATATACATGTATTGAACTATTCTTACATTTTATTCCAAGCAGTTTTGTTACTGCAACTTTTGAATTATTCGGTATTAGATGCGTTATTATAAGGTAAGACAATATTATACTTAAGCTAGCATTTCTTTATTTCTTTAAATTTTACAAAAGGTATATTTTAAATCAAATTTTAGCGAAAAAAAAGGTAATTATTAAGCACTTATTAAATGACTTCCGCATTACTTTATTTCAATACACACGTCAAACTAGGTCACCTGATTTAACTTAAATCAATACAGGCAATAAAATAAACAGAATTTTGCTTAAGAAGTAAAGTACGTCCGCTCAACACACACTTTTAGAACCATAAGTGCTTCGCTTAAACTCAGGTGTGCCATTTCCGGACCATGGCATAGGGAACGTGTTACAGTATCGCGCTTTCCGGTTTATTTCTTTTCGGGAAGACAAGTATGTGATTTTTTCCCGGTAAATTCCACAAGAAATTTACTTTCTTAGAAGTTTTTGTGTGCTTCAATTGTAAGGAACAGGATCAGTCATTTTATCATATATTTTTTCAGACCCTGCACGGCAGTATCCACATAAATGTGCAGATTTGGCAGTTTGAAAATTCGAATCGAGAGACCAACACAGTTTTCTCCCATTCTGACATTATTTAAGCATGCCTACATAAAGTAAACCAATAAAACGTTAGACTTTTGCGTTTGGAAATGTTTATAAAAGTAAATGTCCAGTTGAACCCACAGGGGAAAGACGCTTTGATCTGATCTTATACCCTACCTTATCCTCTTCATTAGTCCCTATTACAACCCACAAAAATATGACCACATTTAATATTCATGCAATAATTATATGACACTATTACACAATTTTCATGATACCTATAGTATTAGTAATACAACAAGGGTAGCAACTCCTTCACCCTTCCAGGGCTTTGATTCTGCTCAAGTTTACATTTAATGTCATAACTCAGCCAAATCTCTATATATTTTTAAAAAAAACTTGGTCTCGATCAATATGTATGCAATGCCATCTTCCATATAAAGCAGTGTTAAATATTTTGTTTTATACGAACACCGAAACAGATTGTTTGGCAAATGAGTATATAGTAAGCTTTTCACCTTTCTATAACTATAATTTTGATAGTGGAAAAATTATTGTTTTTATAAACCTTATAGTAAGCATTACAGTGTTGATTTTTTTCCAGGGTTGTAGTAGGGTTCCAGGGGCAGATAGGGGTGGGGTGTCCAAACACTGATACTACCAGCTGTGCGTTGAACAATATTTATCTATGGATTTGCCATTTCCTTTTATGAACTCAGTAACACGTTTCAGATGTTCAAATCATACGTTAAGCGACATTATTGCTCCGCGACCACATGATGATGCCTTGATTGTATGTATATATGTAGTCTACGTTTAATAAGGGTCCATCCGCCCATGAACCTACATTCGCTGTCGAGCACGGACTCCAGACGTGTCGAGTACGGACTCCAGACTGTCGAATGCGGACTCCGGACGTGTCGAGTACGGACTCCGGACATGTCGAGTACAGACTCCGGACGTGTAACAAGCGCCTTGACTTAAAACCACTGGCTCTGTTTAATATATTGGTGCTTTTGCTTATACCTTTGACGATGAAATAGAAAGAGCATCGAAACACGTGGCTATCTGATTCGTAGACGGGGTGTTGATCAGATTGCCGAGTGTTTTGATGTTCTTCCACTTTTGTATCATAGTTAAAAATAAAAGTAGGTTTCCTGTTGTCACAATATGAATATATAGAAAAATGTAACCAATGAACGAGCATCTCAATATGATGTTTATATCGCTTTCCCTTTCTCTTTCGACCACAGAAAAAATGGGCCAATCAATAGGCATTCTCTGCCATGAAGTGCGGGTAACTGATACCTGCACTCCAGTTAACGCTCTTGGCATATATATGTCTGACACATTTTCAACAGAAAGGTCCCAAACTACGATATTAAAGCAGTGTATATATAATGACGCCTTTTATATTTTTAATATAGTTTTAATGTAAAAGAACTTGACATGAATCTGACATCATTGACATATCAATTGCTTTTCCTTTTCGACTTTGTCTTAAAGTATATAGATTGCTTTGCATAAGAAAAGGGTCAGTATTAGCAAAAATGATTTCGATATCAATACAATAAAGTTCATGAAGCTAAATAGCATACATCGTTGGATAAATGTTTTTTGTTTTTTTTTGCACACTAGGAAAATGGGATTATTTCAAGTGAGGAAACTAACTATTTCGCTTGTCTAGGTGCCTGAAATAATTCACAAAAGAATAAAGTATTGACCTTTAATATGTCACCGCTATAAAAAATAAAGACTTGACAAAATGTATCCGGCTTATTGTTATCAAATGGTAAGATTACCCATAATGTGACAGAGGTTGACTACGTTATCTTGTCATGTTTATTTTGACAACTGGATTGGACTTATAAACCATATGCACAGTCTTTGAAACTCAATTATGAGATAAAAATAAAATTGCGTTTTATCCTCTACAGACAATTGAAAAGAGCTTTAATATTAAAGAATTTAAAACTATAATCTATTGTGTGTGTGTGTGCGTACGTGCGCGCGCGTGCGTGTGTGTGTGATTGTCGGTTAACGCGTAACATTTCGGCATACTTAGTCACTGTCTGTGTCTTATAGACCCTTTCATTTAAGACCGTATTCAAGTTGTCGCCCTTGGATGACGTCATTGGGGGATACGGTGGACAATGCCGATACGATTAAGTACAATACAAGTAAAATGGTTTCCTGCGGGGAACATATTAATGATATAAAGATATTTCATTTAACTATTTTCAACATTGTCTGGGGGGATAAATAAACGTTGGTATCAGGAATATAGTTGACAATAATCGATCAATATAGAAGAAGGTCTTTGGAAACTGGTGACCGTTGATGACCGAAGAAGGTCGAACATAAAACAATTATTTCTTTTTAAGAAAATGATTAAATAGGCCTACCATTTTATGAATATTTCCGAGCAAAAAAAAAAAAAAAAAAAAGTAAACACACAGGTTTACACAGAAAATATCTCTATTTATTATGACAGATGCCACTACGAATTATTTTATTTTGAAGATTTTCAGTATAAACAATTTATTGTTTGTAACATTTTGAGATACATATTAAGGAAACATTAATAATTTTCAAACACATCATTCAAGTTTTTCCACCTCAAACGGTAACATAATTATAGAAAATTAAAAATATCACGTAATAGTTTTTTGTTCTTAATTAGGTGTAATTCTGACTTATTCCCTAAAGGTAAATCCGTAACATACGATATTTAGCCAGGTGTTCGAAAAGGTCATTAAACCAATCATGTACGGTTTACAGATCACATGCTCCTCCATGTACCGAAAACAGGTCACGTGCTCCTCCATACCTCAAAAGTTAAACGCGTACCAAATACCCTGCGGTCTCCAGACCGCAGGGAATAATAGATGGATATAAAGATATTAATCCCGTCTCTTTTAAGATTGACAGCGATTGAAATTGCCAAAATTGTGTGTAATTGAATAAGATATTACATAAAAAGAATGGTGAAATGAATAAATATGTTAACTATATAATATGATTAACGATTTGTTTTAATAGTAGACCATATTCCTGGGTAACTGATCATAATTACCATTTTCGATTATTTTACCAGGCAGTTAAATCGAACTTACTTGCTTATACCTGAGATATAGATAATGTATCTATGTCTCTTCTAATATACAATACCCAAAATATATTTTTAGTTTCAAAAATGTAAGGATTCTGTAGTTTCGAAAAACGGCTGCGTAATAATTAATTGCAAGATACTGGTTTATTAAAAATCATTTTGATTTAAGCATTACTTAGACAAAGAAAAGAAAACAATATAAATCCATGTACTTTCAAAAAAAAATGTAAAGGCTTAAAAAGTAAAAATTCTTTTGAATGTACATGACTGTATACTATTTGTGTCCACGAAAAATGTACTCTCAAAAAGTCGTACATCACACCAATATATTCAAGCTTGTAAAGTAATATTTGATACTTTTTAATTCAAACTCTGCTTATTGAGAGATTAGATAGAATATGTCCGTACTGCTTTATCATTGGTAACCCTTTAGTTATTGAAAACGAATATCATGCCTTTTTTATTTGCCCCAAATTTGATAGTATAAGACAAAAAATATCTGTTTAATTGGTATAAGGGAAGACCAGAACCAGTCAATTTCTCATACCTAATGAAAACCGAACATCATCCTACATTAAAAAAAGTTTAGCATTGTATGTAACCAAATTTATGATTAATATAGATATGAATTGTTTGGTTTCAAAGATCTAATTTTAGACAATTACGTAAATGTCAATTGTATATTGTTTCATACTGATAAAAACAAACAAAAATTTTTTCTCCAGAAAATATGCAAATGTTAACAAAAGTTTGATTTAATGCGTTAATAGTACTGTTTTTTTGTATAGTTTTTTTCTGAACTTGATACTACGTGTTTTTCATTAACAGATATGGTAATATGTAGTATTCTCTACCTTGTTATATAATGTTCAATAGTATGGAATATACTACTATTTTGTATTTTATAACTAATCAGATGTACATGTATTTTTCTGATATTATACAATATATTGTGAATTTGGGCTGATGACTTGGTTTGGAATATGTAATGACAAAATGTTGACGTTTACGAATCGTATCTTAAAATGATTTATTTTCATGAGAAAATGTAAGTTTTGTGACTTTTTAAAAAAAATTGCCGAATCTTATCGGAAAGTGTGGTCATTTTCAATCAAAATTCACGTAAAGTAAAGCTTGTACAGGGCCAGAAATTTGTAAGCATGCTCTTTTTGATGTTGACTATGAATCCATTAAATTGATTTACTCAAACACAGTTGGGATATGTTAAAAATCGATAAATACTTTCCGTCCCTCAACTTTTTTTTTACATCGCCATGTATATACTAGTACGGCTGTCGACGGTTGAGCGGTTGTCTGCCCATTAGATTGTACGGTGTGTTGTAATATTGTTTATTTTTCCAAACGCATTTGACGAACAGGATAAACGGTTCAACTTTATAAAGATATATATCTTAACACAAAGGAATAAAGTTTTGCAGGTTTAATTATTGTAGGCATGCTTAAATAATGTCAGAATGGGAGAGAACTGCGTTGGTCTCTCGATTCGAACTTTCAAACTGTCAAATCTGCACATTTATGTAGATCCTGCCGTGCAGAATCCGAAGAAATATATAAGAACAAGCCGGATCCTTACAAGCGAATATTTATAAAATATCTTATGGACACGATGGTTCAATAGCATTTATTCTTTCCCTTTTTATGTCTTACAAGCTGCATAAAACTTATCCTAAAACATCTTTAAGAAACTAAACTACGTACCTGTAGTATTGACCCTACCTGTCTTCCCGAAATTAATCCCCTATCTTGAAAATTCTATACTGTAACCGGAGAGCGCGATTCTGTAGCACGTTCCCTACGGTGATGTTGTGCAAAACTTTTATGTAAGTGGTTACCTTTTCTGGTGATGTAAATCCTTTTTATCAAATATTTTCAAAAAATAATAAGTTGCTACTATTACTACATGTGTATTTACTTTCTCAACTCATTTGAATATATTTTTAAAAAGTACATTGCAAAATTGTATAAATAGTGTCCATCTTGATAAAAATGTCAGCCAATTTTTCCCTAATTTTGACCAAATTATACTTGTGTGAACTGTCGACAAATTCCAGTCAAGTATTAGCATTAAACAGTAAATGCAACAATATTTATTTATCATCTTTGCCCAGTGCTACATGTGTCCGCATGATGCTTACGGTGTGTGTTTTATTCTATCAAATTTGATAGGTAAAATGGCCTTTATATATCAAATCAAACATTTTTTTTATCAAATTGCACGCTGTTTTTCGCCACAGAAATCAAAGTGTGTTGTACTTTGCCCGAAATTCATTCTACTGAGCTGAGAAAATAAAACATATTATATTATTAAAATCATATGATAACAAAATTCTGGTCGAACTGTGGTTTGATTTTGGAAAATGAATTATATCAATTTTAGAAATCACCATAAAACAACACCACAAATACAGCATCAGAAATCGCACACCTAATTAGAAGCGAAGCACCAGTGTTCTAATTGTAAGCGTTAACGTATATTTCAACCACAGACACTTGGGGTGTGGAGCTTAAAACGCCTTTAAAATCCAAATAAAAAGTATATTTGTCAATCCCAGCACATGTACTGATCATATATATATAAACTTAATATAAGCCGTTTTGAAAATTTTTTATATTCCAATATATTACCGAATGGCTCCGCCCATAGCCGACTGGTTCCCATCTTCAAAGCGCAGCGCATTTTCCACACGGCAAAGCTGGGGAGCCACGTTTGAATCTATCTAGCAGCTGGGCCTTTACCGTTTTAGGGTAAAACAACACAATATGGTTTTTTGCTAGATATTTATTTTGTGTAGTATATACAATATAAATAACACAAAACAATGGGCCTGAAAGGAAAATAAGGCATTATAAATATATTACAACAATATTATTGTACTTATATTAAGAATTTACATGTACTTATTTAAATGTGATTAATCACTTTTTTATACAAACATTATAAATACAAAGCACTTTTTATTTAGTAAAAATACATATTATTATAATTTACTATTTACATGCATGTACAATATGTATATAACATACACAATAAATACAAAACAGTGTCATATACCTTGTGAGTGATACAAGTACCCTTTTTTCTATTTATTAATATTTTTTTTACAAACAATTGATTACTTTAACATTTAGTGTATGTGACTTGTGCTGTAAAGTTAAGGTTATATTTATGCAAGGTGTTAAGAATAGGAGAAATAGTATTTTAGATCATCCATTACAAATTATTACACAAAACCCAAAACAACTTAAGAATTAGCCCAAGACAAATAAATTTTATCATACACAGAATATAATTCAAACTGTTTAATTTAGAGATAGATAACGAACTGTAAACCAAAAAGAATAAATACCTTAGTTTAATTTTTCTTTAAATACTTTAAATATAAAATAAACTGTTAAAGAGCAAAGCAAATTTTTTTAACCTTTCTTTAGTACTACACACCAAACCTGGTTATGTGATTACAATATAACAAATACTTTTATTTGATTGGATGAAAACATACACCTGTTAACTTAGTTTATAAATAGTTAAACATGTACAATATTTTGGAATGTGTGAGCAGTTTTTACTAGTATTAAAGACCAATGATGACCAGTAAACATTAAAGGCACATTATAACCAAAAAAATAAATATTTTAAAAAATAATTAAATGTTAAAATATTAGCACTGCTACATTTGTAAATGGGGTAAAACGGCGAAAATCTTGATGTTTATTTCGGCAGTTGCGTTGTTTATATTACCGTTGAAGTTTAAATTTGACCATCATCGTGAAGAATTATATCTTCTGTGTCGATGGACTAAAGGATTATGTGAAAATATTGGAAATGGAATAAAATACATGGTGATGTTGACGGTAGGTGTGCGGATTTTTTCCGGCGAACATTTTTATCTTGTGTATTATTATAGACGTTGAAATATGAAATTTGTTTCAAAACGGCTTATATTAAGTTTTTTTTGGATATATATGTTCCGTACATGTGCTGGGACTGACATTTGAAGATACTTCCCTAAACTTATCTACCCTGTACCTACAAAGGTCAAAGCTTATTTGTTTGCATTGATTGTTTGACTTTTACGGAAATAACATCGCGCACTATTAATCAGGGGTCGGTGTTTAAGGGGCATTTTTATTTGATACAGGAAGAAAAAACAGAAAACGTAGCCTCGTGTTTCGATGCTCTTTCTCAAAAATAAAAACACGCTCCCTATCATCACAATATAAAACCTTAGAAAAAAGCATCTTAAGGTGATTCAGCTTTGTCAGCCATGTTTGTTTTCACAAAGTCTGTCCAAAGTGAAAGTAGGCCAAAATTCATATAACAAAAAAGCTCACATCGTTATATGATGAGCCATTTGCAAGTTCACCTTCAGTTCTATGTTTTAAAGATTATTTTAAACAAAAATAAAAATGACAACAATAAAAAAATTTACCTTGAATGGGCTACAAAAGCTACTTTTTACAGAAAATACAAAAAACTTAAAAAAACATAAATCTTAGAATTGTAGTTGATCTGACCTTAAAAAAACATGGCCACCATGACATGTGTAAAAAAGTAGTACCATGAAAAAAAAACATCATTTACCTATTTCTTGTGTACATGACAAACAATCACACTTCACTGTTACACATAAAAAGGTTAAATTTTAAAGTTTGATTGTGTTTTTTTTTAATTGTAGTTCATAAGGCTATAAATGATGATTGTTTTCTTGCACTACTTTTTTACAAAAAATAATGGAGGCCATGTGCTTAGATAAGGATTTATTTGGAGTTTAGTTTTGAAAGATTTTTGTATTTGCTGCAAAAAATAGCTTTTATAGGCACTAAAACAGACTTTAAAAAGGATTTTGCCATTCATGAAATGTTCTTAAAACTTTGCAACAGAATGTTTTTGGTCTTCAGAAATGTAGCATCTTCAAGGTACATATTCTTATTGTTATCATTTTTATTTTTGTTTATAATTGTCCTTAAAATATAAACCTGGAAGTGTACTTTCAAATGGTTCATCATTTAACAATAAGAGCTTTTATTTGTTTCCATATGAATTTTGGCCTACTTTCACTTTGGACAGACTTTGTGAAAACAAACATGGCTGACAAAGCGGAATCACCTTAATATGAAATTACTATCGTTAGCCCTTTCCCTGTCGTCACAAAAAGTAATCCCAGAAAACATGGAGCAATCAACGAAGCTCTTTTTTGTGCGGTAACTTGAGTGACCTGCTCTTCAGAAAACGCACATCAATGTATGGGAGTCCGACTTTACTTTGACATGTTTTCAAAAGAAAGGTCTTAGAACTATGATAAATGGTGGCATATTTCTGCCACCAGATAACCATATAACTAACTAGTTAATTAAGAGGTTAACTAGTTACGTAACAAGGTAACCTCTTAATTAACTAGTTATTTATGTGGTTGACTAGTTACGTAACTAGTTTCTTTTTCAATTAATAAAATATCAAAACGGGAAATAAATGCATGTTAATTAAGAGATTAACTAGTTTCTTGCTTAAAAAACTTAGAAACAATTTGGAGATAGAACAGTCCTTGTAACTTTTTTTCAAAAATTGTTTAAATCAAAGTGTTCAATGTGACTTAGAACATTATGTCTTTTAAGTTGAATTGATATATGTCACATAAAACAGTATGTTTTATCTTTTAAAGGCTGCTAAAAATGTTCTCGGCTAATTATCTCTTGATAAGTAGTTTTTGAGACCACACTATTTCGTAGACCAAATGCATCTATGACATTTGAAATCTTATTAAAATCCTTTGATCCAGTACATTATTAAATGGCATTAAAACAATAATATAAATAAATCATGATAAAATACCTACATAAATTTTGTAGACGTTTTTATCTATTTTTATGACTTTAGCCCTAACAATTTAATACCTTCGTCTAGAAAAAGAAAGCTGTAGATGCAAACGGGAATAGAAAACTTTCAAAATCCTCCGGAATGCTGGAAAAATCTTTCATGGATTTTTTTTCATAAAAATTCAAAAGATGGTCAAATTCAAATTGCTTCCAAAAGTTTGAAATAGTAGTAATTATGTTGTAATGCACGTTCTGTTTGTGTTCGTAAGAATTTCTTCTTATTGTAGGAATGAAAAAATTGTGGCTATAACTTAAGTAGGCAATGACAACATATCTGCAAGAAAAGACCTTTAAGGTAGAAGAAGGCATGACTTATATTTGAAAAATGTCATATTTAAAGATTGTCAATGTACAAAACATTACAAACATAATGTCAATTCAGAAATTCAAAGACAAATTACAAGACAAACTAAATATACGTACAAGAATATTTTTCTTCCTTCTGACTTTGGTATAAAATGTTTTTACTTTAAAGTAATCTATTAGTTATAAAACATTAATGCATTCTAAAACATAAATGTTTATATAAACGCTTAATATCTATAAATTTTCTAACAAGCCTTTTTTGCCCAGAAATGCTGTTATCTTTATCTCTCAAAAGCTTTATATTTAGAGTTCTGTTATAGTTTCCAAAAAAAGTTTCACATTGACCAGTAACCTAAACAATCTTATGCTTTTGTTTCTTATTTGCAATTAGTACAGTTACAGTCACTTAGTATTTTGAATGGAAGTCAAAATACTACTTTGTTGACATTTTGCTACTTGTATTATTAAGAGAATTTAGCATTCATAAGTATTTTTCAGGCGAAAAGTATCTAGCATGCTGTTAATTATTACTTAATATAATTTTTTAAACTCATATTTGCCTGTTAGTAAAAAAAGGGGGTTTTGAGACATTATGTGCTTTTAATTAAAGAAACTTTATAAAATATAAACATTTCCTTTTGACGAATTCGTTTGTTGAAATTGTATGATTACAGTTGTTTCTATCCGAAAATACACATCCGAAATTATGATAGCTTTATTTGCTGTTTAATCACATGCAGTTAATTCATAGGACTTAAGAATAAAATGTCAATGATTGGAGTAAATTTATAAATACATGATATCATTCAATACTTACATTTAGTATTAATATATGAAATAAACAGCACACGTTGTATAACCAGCTAGCTCAAAATGTTTCGTACAACATGGCGGGTGTCCTGTCATCACGTGATTTAATGCAATGTTTTGATACGGTACTTTGGATTTAGAACAGTTTGTTACATATGTCCCCACAGCGTGACATTTATCGATGATATGATTGGTTCAATAAGTTAGAACAGTCTATTTATCAAAACATACTGAATTTGTGGAGTTAGAACAGGATGGTTTTGTTGTAATTCATTTATGAAGCTCTGAAGCACTAATATAACATGCTAAGGAGATAGAACAGTCCATTACGAACAAAAGTGTGTATTTAACTTGGAACTTTTGGAGATAGAGCATTACAGTTTTCAAGCGACGATGTATATTGCCTTAATAACATACGTTATATCTACACATTCCCTTGGCCCCATTAGTAATACCTGAACCTCTAATTTTAAAACATAATTCGAGAAGATCATTGGAGGCAAAATGAATTCTATAAATGTAGTGATATTGAAAGTTGTTTAAAATTTAGATAATTGATTAGAATGAGCATAGTCATAAAAATAATGAAATGTTAAAAAGTAACTTAAATCTTAACTGGACTGACTGTTTTTCCCACGCAGATCACAAAATGTCTCGTGCGTAGGTCAGACCGAAATAACGCAATCGGAATATCTCGGCGTATATTTGATTGTGTATAACGAAAGTGTATATTTGACATCCAAAAGAAAATAGAGACTATTTCGGTAAAATTATGATTGAAAAATATGTCTGGCAATCCAAATCAATTAAAAAATGCCCACTGATGTAGAGTTATTAACAATTACGAGTTCCCGGTTCCTACAACCATGATAAAAAGTTTAATGTACTGTTTACTTTTATAATTATGAATTTACTTAATTTAGGTGGACTTTTACTCGATATATTGAAATAAACTTAGTCAACAACTTCCAGCGTTAAATCATGTAGGTCAGACGGCTCCGTTCTGTGAAGTGCTTGTTGGTATTAGAAAGGGCCAAGAATTTGCGATTGCGAAATAACGGCGTCCTTAGTTAAGAGTGTTTGGAACAATGGGAACATCTCGGCTATTACCAATAATGACCTCAGACTTCATGCGAATTGATTTTGTACTTTCGGTTTCTACAACGACAATAATAAGTACATGTATATTAAAAGTATACTGTTTACTGTAATGTCTAAAAATTAACTTAATTAAGGTAGACTTTCATTCATTAAATTGGGATACTTCCAGCATCATTACAAGGTTTAATTTCTTATCGTAGGTTATACAGAAATACCGTTCCGAAGTTTTACGGAAAGGACCGAGAAAATGAAATTTTAGAAAAAAAACGGGGATTACCCATAGTATTTTCCAAGTGGCCAGTATTAATCAAGCACATAAAATATTTGAATGTGAGCGTGTTTAAATTTATATTGTGTAGTTCAAGGCAACAATACACTTAGGATTCACCAGAGCATAGTTCTGTCACCGCATCGTAAAATTATTTTGGGATTATGTGAATATTCTTTTTGAAAATCGTTCATTGTTGATGATTGCATTATTTCGTATAAGGAATAATGAGGACATAATCAGGAATTATATAAGTATGAAACTTTTGCAATAACATTTAACACTGGTAATGACCTTTCAATTATAAATTACTCAGTAGGGCTGTAAGAAACCGTCAAAATCTACTAACAGATATTCGCCTGCCCTTATATCACCAGATTTACTTAGGTTAGAATCTTTATTCTTCGAGTAATTTTAGTTAAATTTCAAAATTAAAAACTAAGGATTTACTTTAAATAAGTAACAAAACACACCTCTTCAATAGTACTCAGTAGATTTTATTGTAGGAATAGATGACTGTATTTTATTCAGTCAAGTCAATGTATTGTCGGGTGCATAAGTCGTTATGTTCAGTTCTTAAAACAAACAGGCATGTGGTAACACAATTATGTTGAGTTACAAAGATATGTTGTAGGGTGTTACAGTTATTATGTTCGGTTATATTAAGCTGTTTGGTGCTCTTCTCATCACGTTCAACCATGAAAATAAACAGTTGAGTGGTACTATCATTTTGTTTGGCTGAGGCAGTGTATTATTTGGTGATACTTTTATTATTTTCAGTTGCAATTACATGCTGTTGGGTACTTTATTCCTTCTGTTCAGTCGTGAAATAGAACTGTTAAATGGTACAATCATTATCTTAAATGGTACTATCATTATCTTGTGTGCTGATTATATCTTCTTCAGTCAAGTCAATGTGTTGTTCGGTGCAAAGGTCGTTATGTTCAGTGTTTTTTGGTACTATTATTATGTTCAGTTCAGATGATATACAGTTCGGTGCAAAGGTCATTATGTTCAATAGTGAACACAAAATGTTGTGTGATACCATAATTATGTTGGGTTCATTCGGTTATTTTCGGGCAACAAGATGGGAGCGACTAATTTTTAATGGGTAAGGGTAGCCTGTTAAAGTCACACATGACCACCGTAAATAAAACTTAAACTTGATCTGTTTGGTAACCTATAAGAGTCACAAATGGACACAGCAAACGAAATTTAAAATATAAAACATCATAATTATACAAGTAAGGGAACCCTATTTGAGTCACACATGGCCACAGTATATGGAGCATATAAGTAAGGGTAGCGCAATAAAGTCACATATGGCCACAGTATATGCAACTTAAAATATATGTGTTGGTAACCCATTTGAATCACACATAACCACAATAAATGGAACATAATATCTAAGTAAGGGTAGCCTATTAAAGTCACATATGGCCACAGCATATGCAACTTAAAATATATGTGTTGGTAACCCATTTGAGTCACACATAACCACAATAAATGGAACATAATATTTAAGTAAGGGAAACCTATTTGAGTCACACATGGCCACAGTATATGGAACATTAAATATAAGTAAGGGTAGCGCGATAAAGTCACACATACCCACATTATGAAGAACATTCTATATAAGTAAGGGTAACCTTATTGAGTCACACTAGGCCAAAATATATGGAACATTATGTTTAAGTAATGGAAATCTATATGAGTCACACATGACTAAAGTATATGGAACATTATATATAAATAAGGGTAGCCTAATAAAATTAGACTCAAATACATTTTCCTGACTTAAACATTATGTCTAATATATTGTGGCCATGTGTGACTCAATAAGGTTTCACTTACTTATATAGAATTTTCTTTATACTTGGCCATGTTTGACTTTATTAGGCTACCATTACTTATATATAATGTTCAATTTACTGTGGTCATGTATGTCTCAAATGGGGTTTCCATACTTATATTTAACGTTCCATATACTGTGGCCATGTGTGACTCAAAAAGGTTTGCCTTACTTGTATATTATGTTTCATATTTTAAATTTCGTTTGATGTGTCCACTTGTGAGTCTAAAAAGTTACCAACACATATATTTTAAGTTTTATTTACGGTGGTCATGTGTGACTTGAACAGGCTACCCTTACCCATATTTCAAGTTTTATATACTGTGCCCATTATGACTGTAACAGTATAGTATAGTAACTTGATAAAATACCCATTGGGTATTAAATATGCCATACGATCTGTCCAATTTATGGAAGTAACGTTTTTAAGCTCCCGATGGTATTTACGGGGAAGAAAAATTCTTTTT
>NW_026863148.1:0-47815 GCF_026571515.1 Ruditapes philippinarum | reverse complement strand
CTGGTCGAAGGTTAGTATATTTTAGGGCATTCCAAGAAATAGTGATAAGCATTTTTTCTCTCGCACCACATTCGCAGAATGGAGATTCGATAATATTCTTTTCAAATAGATCGGCAGAAAGCGAACTTGAGTATCTAGTTGTTTGTTTGTTTCATTATACGCCTTTTTCCAACAGTATTTCAGTCATATAGGCGGGTAGTTTCAGGCATCGTTCCTGGAGAGTTACACCAGTACTAGACTACCTTCCTCCGCGCTAAACTACCAAAGCATCTCCCGGGGATCGAACCCACGCCAGAGAGGTAACTGGATTAGAAGTCATCGACTCTAACCCCTCGACCACGGAGGCGGTCAGTATCTGGTATTTTATCGCGACAAAATATGGTAATTGATTTAAATCTACTATAACCTCTTGTCTGCAGGAATATATAGGTTTGCAGACCTCTTGGAGCCTCTTCAAGTAGATAATGAAGAAGAAAAACAGATAAAGACTTTACTCAATATAGATTCATTATTGGAGAGGTCATCAGACCTCTCCACAGTGTTGAGGTAAAGTGCTGGCGGCATCCATTTTTGCGTATCAAATTGAGTTTTTAATGAATCTCATTTACAGCCTAAATACATTAGAACCAGTCTACAAACATTGTTATGCGCATGCTTCACTTTAAAATACGACTTTATTAAAACGAAAAAATAAGACCGACTATATAAAATTGTTTATTGTTTGGTGAACAGCGAATTCAAATATAAGTGACAGTAAGCATTTATAAAAGGAGTATTGTTTTTAGGATAGTATATCTGGTCAACATTTTTTTAAAAACAATTTTGTCATTAACAGCCCAGGTCATTGGCACAGCTCACTAATTTTTAGATATGATCATTCCTCGTCATTCGGCAAGTAGAGGTATTTCCCAGGCACACTTGTTCTAATTATAGCAAAGTTTGCGCACTTAAAGAACTATTTTAAGAAAAAAATGTCAAATTTTATGAATGTAATTCCTTACTGCTTTGTCTAATATGCAGGTTGAAATGTTGAGCTACATGTATATAAAAAGGATTTTCTCAATTTATTTTTCTGCTGTTGACAAGTTTAATGAATAGTTAATCAAAAGTTAGTGTACCAATCTTGTAAACAATAAAAAGTACAAATATAATTATGTACTAAAGCTGCGGTCTCACTTTACAGAGGCAGAGCCCAGGATCATCCCGGTAACTTACCGGGATGGTCCTGGGCTCTGCCGGGAGTTAGTGAGACCGAGGCTTTAGAGACAAATGACTGCAAAATCAAAACATGCAAAAGATCAAATTTCAATTTTAGATCATCGTTGATTTGGTCAGGTACGTATATTAACAATATACGTACCTGATTTGGATGATTTTTTAGTGGAGTTAGAATCCTGAAAAACGAAGCATTACCCAATTCTTTTTCAACAATTCATGTTTGTATTGAGTACATTGTTACTTGTAATATCTGTATATATACTGCGAATTTGTAAGATGCAATGTTGAACAAATGTTATGCTATTGTGTAAACATGTACATTTATATTTATGTATTTTTGTACTTATGTTTGTATTTCACAACAGTCTGTATATCTGAACTATTTGTGCGCCATTTTGAACATTGTAGCACGCGCAGTATTCAGGTCGTACAAGGAGTCGTGCAGACTGGTTTCCCCAAGTGAGTCACACGCCAGTCCACTTTTGTACATGAGTATTGCTAGCTGCTTTTTTTTTAGAAATATTTGAAACCAAACTAGAAAAATGTGTAAACAAGACTCGGTCTATATCCCGGTACGTTAAAAATAATTTCCAAGAATGTTTTCAGCCTTATTTCTTACATGTTTTGGGAAAAGCCCGAGTGGGAGCATTCAGGCCTAAACCAGGGAATAAATATATAAACTTGTTTTACAATTATGTCAAGTACTAAAGCCATTCTTTGGTGCGCTACATGATTTTTCGATACTCTTACTATTTCTTATAATAAAATTGTATTTTCGAGTCGACGGATTTTCTTCAAAAAATGGTCCGAGTGCATTCGAAACTGCCTCGGCTATTATCTATAATATTAACCTCGGAAACAATACGGATTGAAAGTAGTTCTACCACGTGGTTTACAGATGTAAACAGAAACAGAGATAATGTAAAACGAATGTATATATTTGACATCTAATGTCTGTTCCGGTACTCTTATGCTTGAAAATATGTCTGACAACAATTTGTAATTTAAATATGCCCACTGATGTTCAATTTTAAACAAATCCGACCAAATGTCAACAGGTTGGTTTTTTGTACTTTCGGTTTCTACAGCCATATTAGTAAATATATAAATAATGTATTGTTTGCTTTTGTACCTATGAATTCACTTATTTTATGTTGACTTTTACAACATATATTGGAAATAAACTTGTCAACAACTCCCAGCATTAAATTACTATTTGTTTACATGTTTAGTTTCTTAGCGTAGGTTAGACCGGAATACCGCATCCGTTCTGTGTATTCATACTATTGTGTTCGAGGTCCTTATCCGAAGACTGACGGAAAGGGCCGAGTAGTTGCGATTGATCCTACCATTGTTTTAACTGCGTTACCATTTTATTTTATTCATTAATTAAGATCTAATATCGTGTCATATTTTCGCTAGATATACATGGTTGTGTTCATTTCATTGCGTAACACGTCTTTTAACAAACTTTGGCCAATATCATACGGAATGTGGCAACTATTTGTGTTAAAAAAGCTAAATTTCATATCAGCAGGTTTGCTAAATAGACACCTAGATGTATGCACAGAAAAAAGGCGAATGCCAGTTTTGTATAATAATGAGAATTTTCCATGCTTGATTTTAATCAGTGTGATGAAAATACATTTTTCTTGCAAAATATCTATGGTGTCATTATTGAAGAAAAAACATATTTTTTTATTTGGCATTCAATCACTACTGTAATCACTATATATGCGACATTAGAATAAACAAAATCTCTTCCCATGGGAAATTATCAAATGTAACGTTAGAACATTTCGTTTTGATTTTTGCAGGGTTCAATCATCCGATGAAATTTATTTAACGTATGTTTGTTAATCATTTAAATAGAAAAACGTTTCATGGTTGTATACAAAGAAAATGAAATCGTGATTTAGATTGTATCTGAATTACTTATATATACTATTAATGTTTATTTGCAAAGTGGCAAACTACTTTGAAGTTCAATTTCATTCAAACAATGGTTGTGTGCAAAGCAAAAACAGTTTTGTAAGAATGAGCCGTTCCTTTTTAGGCGTAGATGTAGATTATTGGCATCTGCGCCAATGCGCGACGGCATTTATGGAATGAGAAAGGGCAGTCGTTCCGATTGGTGAAACGGATTTTAGAACGAAAAAATCATTCGTGTTGCGCTATGGTAATAAATAACGAACTGAGGAATTTTGCAGGAAATTAAATGAAAACATTTCCAACAATAAATTGAACTCTTTAACGATTTATCTAAAGAATTATTTGAAGTATATATGCCGGCCATTTTTTACGAATTATTATATTATAATTTTATCATTCTGAAATTGTCTTTTCCGTAGGTTCTTCCCGGTACATTAATTGCTTCGCCCTGATTGCATTTCTGACATTTTTTTACCGTAAGTATTTAAATCGACCCTAATTTTTCAATTTAATTTTTTGCTGTAAGAAGTTGATTTTATTTTGTTTCAATGCATCTATTTTATTTGTGGTTTGAGTGGAATGTTGATTTGCCGAACACTGTGACATTTAACAACAGAAACTTTCGTCTGTAGTTTTAACATGAGGTGTATAGGTTTATTGTTAAGAGGTTGGTCAGATGAGGCTTTTGGAGCAATTCAACAAAATAGTAGATTGATCTCCCAATAAATCAATTAACAGTGGCTCTTTATTTATCACCTATGTCAGGTAGCTTTTTAGCTTTGATTCCCATGAATATGATGTTAGTGAATTTCCTCATTCCTGTCTAAAATTCAGGTAACAGACTTCAATTGTATTGATAAATACTGTTTGACCATATCAACATGCTATGCAAATTTATTCATGATTTTTTACCATTATTTTTGTTAACACGTGTAACAACAACAGAAAATCCTGAATTTTGTCAATTTTAAAATTCATCCCAAATTTTTCATTCCAGCGTGTGTTCTACTTTCAGTATTTATATCTGGGACTCAAAATGTTACAACTGGATCTTAAGTCACTGGAATTAAGAAACCATTTTTTTATTTGACATGAAAAAAATGCATGTGATTTTACTATATATGTTCCTTTGTTACTACTTTTATATATTGTTTGTATATTTGTTACATTTATACACTGTAATAAAAAAACACAGACATTTTGACTACTGTGTTGTATGTTTCAAAGAAAATACATTAAATATTCTTATCTCTATCAAGCCTACCAAAGTTCATGATGAACAATGTCTTTGTTCGCCCATTTATCTATGAAAAAGTATGATATACAATTCTGGTACAATCCAATTAACCATAGAAAAGTTTATACATGTATGAAAGATATCTGGCCATCAGATGTCTTCTAGTTCACCATCACTTGCTGCATTTCTTGCTTGGACGCCCTTTGATGCTTTGAATTAATGCTTTCCTTGTACATTATTGTTAGAGGTTTATTGACGTTCTAGTGACATGTTATGGTCTTCTGGTTATGGGATTAATTAGCGTTCTAGTTATGGGATTTATTGGCGTTCTAGTAATGGATTCTAGTTATGGTTTCTAGTTATGGGTTCTAGTTATGGGTTCTAGTAATGGGTTCTGGTAATTGGTTCTAGTTATTGGATTTATTGGCGTTCTAGTAATGGTTTCTAGTAATGGTTCTAATAATGGGTTCTAGTTATGGTTTCTAGTTATGGTTCTAGTTATGGGTTCTAGTAATGGGTTCTGGTAATTGGTTCTAGTTATGGGATTTATTGGCGTTCTAGTAATGGTTTCTAGTCATGGGTTCTAGTAATGGGTTCTAGTTTTGGGTTCTAGTAATGGGTTTTAGTTATGGGTTCTAGTTATGGGTTCTAGTTATGGGTTCTAGTTATGGGTTCTAGTTATGGGTTCTGGTAATGGGTTCTAGTAATGGGTTCTAGTTATGGGTTCTAGTTATGGGTTCTAGTTATGGGTTCTAGTTATGGGTTCTAGTTATGGGTTCTAGTTATGGGTTCTAGTAATGGGTTCTAGTTATGGGTTTATGTAATGGGTTCTAGTAATGGATTCTAGTTATGGTTTCTAGTTATGGGTTCTAGTAATGGGTTCTAGTTATGGGTTCTAGTAATGGGTTCTAGTAATGGGTTGTAGTTAAGAGACTAATTGACGTTCTAGTTATGGGTTTTAGTTATGGGTTTTAGTTATGGGTTCTAGAAATGGGTTCTAGTAATTGGTTCTAGTAATGGGTTCTTGTAATGGGTTCTAGTAACGGGTTCTAGTTATGGGTTTTAGTTATGGGGTCTAGTTATGGGTTCTAGTTTTGGGTTCTAGTTATGGGTTCTAGTTATGGGTTCTGGTAATTGGTTCTAGTAATGGGTTCTAGTTGTTGGTTCTAGTTATGGGATCTAGTTATGGGTTCTAGTTATGGTTTCTAGTTATGGGTTCTAGTTATGGGTTCTAGTAATGGGTTCTGGTAATTGGTTCTAGTTATGGGATTTATTGGCGTTCTAGTAATGGTTTCTAGTTATGGATTCTAGTAATGGTTTCTAGTTATGGGTTCTGGTAATTGGTTCTAGTAATTGGTTCTAGTTATGGGTTCTAGTTATGGGTTCTAGTTATGGGTTCTAGTAATGGGTTCTAGTAATGGGTTGTAGTTAAGAGACTAATTGACGTTCTAGTTATGGGTTTTAGTTATGGGTTTTAGTTATGGGTTCTAGAAATGGGTTCTAGTTATGGGATCTAGTTATGGGTTCTAATTATGGGGTCTAGTTATGGGTTCTAGTAATTGGTTCTAGTTATGGGTTCTAGTTATGGGTTCTAGTTATGACACTAATTGACGTTCTAGTAATGGGTTCTAGTTTTGGGTTTTAGTTATGGGTTCTAGTTAAGGGTTCTAGTGATGGGTTCTAGTTATGAGACTAAATGACGTTCTAGTTATTGGTTCTAGTAATCGGTTCTAGTAATGGGTTCTAGTTATGGGTTCTAGTAATGGGTTCTAGTTATTGGTTCTTAGTCATGGGTTCTAGTTATGGGTTCTAGTAATGGGTTCTAGTTATGGGTTCTAGTAATGGGTTCTAGTTATGGGTTCTAATTATGGGTTCTAGTAATGGGTTCTAGTAATGGGTTCTAGTTATGGGTTCTAGTAACGGGTTCTAGTAACGGGTTCTAGTTATGGGTTCTAGTTATTGGTTCTAGTAATGGGTTCTAGTTATGGGTTCTAGTAATGGGTTCTAGTTATAGGTTCAAGTTATGGGTCCTAGTTATGGGTTCTAGTTATTGGGTATAGTTATGGGTTCTAGTTATGGATTCTAGTAATTGGTTCTAGTTATGGGTTCTAGTTATGGGTTTTAGTAATGGGTTCTAGTTATGGGGTCTAGTTATGGGTTCTAGTAATGAGTTCTAGTTATAGGTTCTAGTTATGGGTTCTTGTAATGAGTTCTAGTAGTGGGTTCTAGTTATGGGTTCTAGTTATGAGACTAATTGACGTTCTAGTTATGAGGTTAAATGGAGTGAAACAGCTCTAACACCGATGCTTTTCCAATACAAAACAGCGCCACTTTTTATAGTATTCATGCTGGTTCAATGATATCAAGTCTCGGTAGACTACCATCATATGAAACAGACCGTTGTACAGACTATTGTTTCTATACGGAGATAACAACACAGTATCTTCCTATTTGACGAATTGTTCCAATGAAAAAAGGTTTTGCAAAAAAAAGCAAGAAATTTAAAAAGGGTCCCTTAGTGTTTTATATGGAATGATATTGAGGTAAAAATTACACAATGCCTGCTTACTGTTACAATTTACTCATTGACACTGCTATTGTGCTTATTAATACAGTCATTATGCATGCTTGCACTTTCATCATGCTTGTTGACAATGATATCATGCTTGATGGAAGTTACAACTTGTTTGGTGTTTAGTCCCTGATGCCTTTTTCATATTTTCATTTGAGTGGATGACAGTGCAATCTATAGCATACTTTTATTTAAAGCTGATGAGTGTGAATGTTTATATGTATATATATTTTATTGAGGACCGGACCCGAACAATTAATCGTGTAATTCCGCAATAAATCTTGCGTCTATTTCAAAACCGGCTGCAGGCGAATAAAATCAATCCAGTTACCCAACTCAATAGTAAACACTAAATGAAGGCTCTGTAACGTTTCCGTAACAGCACAATTGTTTACATTTAAAATCAGCTAAGATTTACATTATATGCTACATCAACTATGATTTGACATAACGTTTACTTATTACATAAACAATCTCATGTTGTATAATTTGTTCAATAAATAAATCGTTCAATGTAACATTACAGCCATGAATGTAGATTACAGCATATAGAAAAAAAACGATGTTTTCTTATAAAAATTATATATGAACAGTTGGAAATTGAATAGAAGAGAAGGAAATGAAACGTTAACAAAGAAGTATTATATAGGAGAACATATTAGTGTTAAGCATTGGAGTTTTATTCAACATGTGCGATTTTACAAGAAAAGAAAACTGTAAGTGTTATTTAAGCAGTAGATAATTTCAAGTGTTAAGATGTATCAATATTTTCTTGAAAATAAAGAAAAGTTGTTCATAAAACGTAAATGTATCTACAATGACATGAAAAAAGAAACTGAGATACTTTTTCACAACGCATAAAAAACTTTCAAGCCTTTTATAAAACATATCAGATAAAATAATCCCCTTTTATTTGATACATTGCATAAAGTTAAAATATTTCATTTATCATGGTTTGAGACATTTTATTAAAAGAAAGTATTAAAAACAACAGACCGACGACGAATGTTTGAATCATAAATGTAAATAAGGCACATAATTTACGTATCTACAAGGGAAACACATATATAAATAAATAGAGGATATCTGTTTGTTTGTGTGTAAGATGAAATTTTATTTCATCGAGTGGGCTTTAAAAACAGTACGCCACGAGTTTAAAGTTCACGAGATGAAATAAAATTACATCTTACACAACAAACAACAATTTTTTTCTTTTTATTTTATGCTTAAAAACAAGTTAAAACGAAATTTTCTTAATATTAACGTTAATATTTAAATCTGTTTCCCCCATTGAGAGCCTCATTTAGTCGAATTCTAATTAAATACAAGAAGTCTTGGGCTGAAAAATTAGTTGGACAATCAACGTTAAATGGCGGTGATATTATTCATTTTATTAAAAACATATGAATGATCGCTTGTTTTAATAAAAAAACCAAAAACAATTCTAGTTGGGGAAAAAGTCCAACCATCCATCCATAAATCTGTTACTTACTGCGAATTTATATTAGACCTGGCTTTGTGAAATGTAAGTGGCCGCCATTTTTAAAAGTTGTGTTTTTCCCGGGAGGAAAATAATTGGGTTTGATTCAGAGGGATATCATTCGGATTTGTTACTCATACACCTTTTTAAAAGAAAGAAAACTTATCTGAGGATTGTCACAGACAATAAATAAGTGTTGACAGAAGTGCAAACATTCAAAAAGCGGTTGGAAAATTGGAAATCTTGGAAATTGTTGAAAGGCTGTCTAACGAACGCTGGGTTGTTTACTTATTCTTCGGGCTGATGGCTGTCATTGCTTTTCAAGTTTTCATAAAGCATAGGCAGTTATTGCTCGTAGGATACTTAAATATGCCCAAATGTCATCAAGAGCAGTTTTGCATGTGGAAGGAATGTATTTTTCAGACTGTAAAAATGAAACAAACAAAAAATAAGAGACGATATTTGGTGATTGGTAAATTGAATGAATAGAAGTAAGTTTTCTTCTTCTTAATACTTTTGACATTTAAGTTATTTATCAATTTCAGCTTTGCTTTTCTCTGAACAGCCTGGCATTGTCAGAATTGTCAGCAAAAATAAATTGAGTTACCACATGGGGAAATATTAAGAAAGTAGTTTCGCCATTGAAAAGTGTGAAATTATCAAATATAATTTTCACGGATAAATCAGTAATCCACTGAAAAGCATAAAATAAAACAGCATATTTGTAAGTAGTCGTGGAAAAATAATCGAGAGGGCAAAAATATAATTAAAATGTTACATAATTATTACTTTAAGCACAAACATAACTACGATGGGCATAATAACTACTATAATAAAAACGAAAGAATCACGGCTACACTCGAGGAGAATACACATTGAAGGAAGAATATTTTAGTAAAGAATACTATTTTCTTCAACAAAATATAATTCGACTTCTATGATGAACATCAATGTAAGGTCAAGGTCAAATTTAAATTAATCATCTTGTCGATTTTGTCATATGTGTTCTTTCAATGAATCAAATCCATTACTAAATAAACAAGTCATGACTATTTAAGCAAATTTCAATAATGTGACATTGAGAGTAAATAGAGAATAACATGCTACTGTCTTTTGATATCAATTTTATCAGGCGAGGCTGATATGGGCTAGAAAGGGACGAGGCTTGAGAATTCATGACGACTGGAATGTTTCCCGCAATTTACAGGGAACAGAAAATTATGTAAAAATCTTTAATGAATGAAAATGTACGTTGTTGTCGACTCACACACGTGCGCATGACCTTTATTTTCGACCCGAAAATACAAAGTAAACAATAAAAAATACATAGCATATCTTTTTTACTTGAATTATGTTTCTTTATAATTTCACGGTATTCACGTGTTTATCAAACTGGCTGGATGGAATTCCTCCGGATGTGATGATTCCGTGAAAAAAACATGCACGTGTTTTATTCGTTAGAGAATTATGTCCGATTCTATAAAATGAAAGCGCAAAACAGTGCCGAAAAACGTACAATGTTATCTTTATGAAATTATGATATTTTAGGGAGTTTTTAAACATCGTCAAAATAGCGGAAAGCAAGTTTTGTGTTCAAGACATGTGACCAGGTCGTAATAATTAATATGCAAAAATATTTTGACCTACGGTTTGCAAAATAAAATTAAAAATGGTGTATACAAGCGCTGATCAAGAAGGTGAGCCACGAACATTACCTCAAGTGTATGTGAATCCAAAGGAAGAAGACTATGCAAGATATCTTTCAATCTGACTAAGTTCAAATCTACTTATTTCTTATATGTATATCTGATGACGACCGTACATGTTTCGCCTTCTTTACCGAGAAATCTATTTTGCGTAACAACATCACCTTCGACTTACTCTACATAAACGAAACTTGACAAAAACAAAAATTGTTTTTGGTATAAGCCGTTGTGTGCATGACGACCGACTCAAGGGGCAGGACGTGAAGTGGTTGCACACTTGGTTCAAGCGAGCGAATTAGTTGCAAACTTGACAAAATGGCGAACACGGCGTGATTTTTTGAAACGGGTGAACGAATTTTTGCCAGGCAAGTGGGGTTCTTTGTTATTTTGAAGTTCATTAGTATGTCTATTCCATAATGCAATATATATGCCACACTCGGTTAAAGGTTTCAGCATCCTAGATTCTGTTTTGACGAAGTTATTGAAGATATAAACTGATCATGTAGATATTTTGAAATTTGACATGTGACTGTTCTGGTCGGGTTTTCTCCTAATTTATTCGAATTTGTCACTTTTGAACTGCATTTAACAATAACAAAATATGTTTCTGTCAATGCTATACAAATGGTTTAGTTCGCAAGTCCGAACATAACGTTCAATACACAAAAATATCTTGTTCAAGCACATTTTGGTTGCAGACTTATACTTCAAGCATTTTTGGTTGCAAACTTTTTCTTATGCTATTGAAATCCATAGTAAAACTTTGCAAAAGGAGTGTAGAATTTTATATTTATTAACCTATTTTCAATGGCAATTATTGACATTTAAGTTCTGTTACTTGTTTTTGTTATAAATGTTATTTATACTTTCTTCTTTTACAACAATTATGCACTTTATGTTTCAAATTACATGGTTCTCAGTTCAATACTATAATCATCAGTAAAAGCCTGCAAACAAAATAATAGCATATAGAAAAATATTTATTGATACTTCAATTCTAAAATATGTCATCATATGTAAAATGCAAATGAAAACTACATACTAAACAAACGTATGTGAGAGTACTGTTGTATGTAAGTGAATTATTTTCATCATAATCATAAGGACATATGCACACATACGATGTTACTCGGCAGAATGTCCAAAGTTTATCAAAACCACAAGAAATGTTAATTGTTTCGTATGTAAAGATCAGTTGCTTTAGACATAAAGTATGTAAATGTACTTAAAATATTTTTACAAACCAAAAGTTAAAATGATATGCTTGTTTGATTTGATGTACATCATATGTCAATTGGTATTCTAAATATGTTTTGATTATTAGATCATAATATAAATGATATACGATTGGTTATTTACATTGACTGATACGTGACAAAACTACTAAAAGTCATTGTTCGAGTTAGGGAATTTGGAAGATGTTTCGATTGGTCAATTAAAAGGAACAATTTAAAGAAACAAGTGAATAATGCCCTTGTGTCAATGTTAATATAGTTTTTATCTACTATATAATCAAATTTATTTCAAATTTCAAAAAAGAACAATAATGAAAGCTGTTTGTTGCTATTTTTCTTCTTTTCCTTTATAGTTAGTCATGCAAAGATATAAAAAAAGTCCTAAGACTTTGTAAAAAGAAAAGAAGTATATCGAGGAGAAAAAATGATGAAGATAAACACAACTGAACTTCAATGTAGCATAAATGTGTTTTATATCTATTTGAAAGACCCTGTTTTAGGATATATCTGCACGCATGCACAATTTGTATATATATTTCTTATTAGATGAACGGGTATAACTGCCTTAATATTGCTAATTATTTAAAAAAAAATGATTAGTTATTTCTCGCTAAAAATATGCATGCCACACAAGTTTGCAACCAAAAATGCTTGAAGTATAAGTCTGCAACCAAAATGTGCTTGAACAAGATATTTTTGTGCATTGAACGTTATCTTCGGACTTGCGAAGTAAACCATTTGTGCAGTATTGACAGAAACATATTTTGTTATTGTTAAATGCAGTTCAAAAGTTAAAAATTCGAATAAATTAGGAGAAAACCCGACCAGAACAGTCACATGTCAAATTTCAAAATATCTACATGATCAGTTTATATCTTCAATAACTTCGTCAAAACAAAATCTAGGATGCTGAAACCTTTAACCGAGTGTGGCATATATATTGCATTATGGAATAGACATACTAATGAGCTTCAAAATAACAAATACACCCAATTGCCTGGCAAAAATTCGTTCACCCGTTTCAAAAAATCACGCCGTGTTCGCCATTTTGTCAAGTTTGCAACTAATTCGCTCGCGCAACCACTTCACGTCCTGCCCCTTGCGACTTACCGTTTATTTTATAACCCTCGTACATTTATACACAGTATATATCATCTATATAATGTATACAATTACTATTGTATCATTTAAATGCATTTAACAAATATTATAACTAATAATATAACAACCCTGTCTCTTATCTTAATTTCTTAAATTATATATAAAAAAATAAGGGGTGGTCGATTACGTTACTTACCCAAGGCCTCACAAAACACGATAGTTTCATGCCTAAAAAAAACGACACCTGTCCATACCTGTCAGATTAACTAGGGGAAATCAATTTTTGTCCGTTTCACTTAATTCAGATACCGAAAATTTCATTTTTAGCCTTGCAATCAAACCGTTTTTACATAGGCATAAGAGTAAGTATCAAAACACCGTAATTCGTCGAAGTTGAACAAATTGTTGATTTTTGTTAGAAAACAATTTTTGAGTCAATTTTTAATGGGCAAGATTATTTTGCCAGTTTATATGGCGGCTATATGGACAACGCCATATGTTTATTCTCGAACTCGTGAAAATTATCCACTCAGCATTAATTTTCCAAGGGTTAAAATTAGAAACCAAATCGCTTTCAAAATCACGAAAGCTCGCCGATGATTGGCTGTGTGAAAGCTCACCAGAAATAACTTCGTATATGGTCAGGTTAGATCTAAAAGCGTAGCGTTATTTAGAGCTAATCTTAATCAGATTGGATATCATCTTACCAAAAACGAAATTACGGTGGCACAAAGGTGACATGTGTGTGTTTTTATTTATCTTGGGCTAAGATAGCTAAGTCGTGGCCACGAGATACTATGTCGTGGCCACGAGTTACTAAGTCGTGGCCACGAGATAGCTAAGTCATGGCCACGAGATAAATGACCAATCAGATTACACCATTTATATGAATTTCCCTAATTAACTAGACATGTGCTATACTACAAGGATGCCCCTACTTCACCAGCCTGTAAAAGTGCCATTTATACAACTTATTGACTGGTCAATAATTTTACATTTAGCGTCACTGTGACCCTGGTTCTTGACCCAATGACCTCGAAATTATTAGATGTCATCTTCTGATCAGGTGCAATGATCTTTCTGTGTCATATAAACATGGCTTATCCCTTTTAAACTATTCATCAGACAAGGATTTTACCTTATAGGCTATCTACTGTCCATCCAAATATAATAAACCAGGACATATTCCTTGTCATGTTATCGTATAAACAAGGTTAACAGGCCGTAGTACGTACAAACTGACCAATTCGATCACAAAATTGTCCCAACAAAGAGCTATAGTCAAAATTAATGTCTGATTGGCCTTGGAAGGTGACTTTCTAATATGATCCTAAAGACAAGTTCAAAGTGAATATCTTCAGTATTTTCAAAGATTAATGTTGCATGTAAAAGTAAGTTGTTGAGTTTAAAAAAATCATAATATATATAGTGTATTCTGATTGGTTAATTATCTCGTGGCCACGACTAAGCTATCTCGTGGCCACGACTTAGTAACACGTGGCCACGACATAGTATCTCGTGGCCACGACTTAGTAACTCGTGGCCACGACATAGTATCTCGTGGCCACGACTTAGCTATCTCGTGGCCACGACTAAGTAACTCGTGGCCACGACATAGTATCTCGTGGCCACGACTTAGCTATCTCGTGGCCACGACATAGTACTAGTATCTCGTGGCCACGAGTTTTATAAAAAATACACACATGTCACCTATGTGCCACCGTACGAAATACATATGTCCATAAATAAAGGTTATTAGGCAAAAGTGTAAAAATCTATTTTAGCACTGGTGACCTTGATCCAACTTACCCGTAACTCAATCCAAATAATGCAAGTTATCATCCTTTCAAATATGAAAAACATCAGTCAAAAAAAAAAGTTGTTTTAGCAAACGTGTAGAAATCTACGACACACTGTCATTATGTCCAACACGTTTAATTCATAATAATTTTTAAATCCATCCAGGAATGACAGAAATGTTTGAGCTTCAGACCTAGATGTTGCACATGACAATATGCTTCATATTTATACAAAATTATTTAAAAATCCATCCATAAATGACAAAGTTATGAACTGGACAAAGTTTGGACGGAAGGACACCGGGACGGACGGAAACTACAAAAACTATGTGCAAAGACTCGTAAAGAAATGACCAGTTAAGTGAGATTTTTTTTAGTATCTCGATTATACAAAGTAAATGGAGAGCTGTCGTACTCACCCCGGTATCTACATGGGCGTCCAGATTTCAGAAATAAAATATTTTATCTATAACTTATTTATTTCTGAAGGTATCAACTTCAAACGTCAAATATATGTTCAACATCTTATGTGATAAGGTTCATAACTTCAAGATTTATCTCCCCTTGAACCTATACTCTTACTTCTTTATTCTGTATTTTGAGATTGACTTTAAAATTATGTTGCTTATCGTCAATGAAATCATGTGTGGTAATGTTTTTAACTCTAGTACCATTTTTCCAGAATTAACTTAGATTTTCTCCTCAAAAAATGTTATTTTTACTATAACATTCTTAAGGTATCTACTTCAAAATTGTCAACTTATCATCATCCTAATCATGTGTGACAAGATTCATAACTCTTTTGTTTTTGCTCTTACTTCTTTTTTTTCACAGGATTTAGATTTAAGTTTCATATAAGCTCCCATATAATATAACATGACAAGCTTCATAACTGTAGCATCAATATTTCAGAATTATTTTGGAATTTTCTATATATAATTCAGATCTCAAAAACATGTTTATTATTGTTTGATACACCTTTATCATATGTCATTACAATGTATAACTCTAGCTTTTGTTTTTCCAGAATTTATCTCCATTTAATTTTTGAATTCTTTAAAGTTTTATCTTTGTTATTATAAATGGTATCTACTGAACACCTCAGATAATTATTCTTTGCCATTATTTATCATCATGCATGACAAGATTCATGACTCTGAGAGTTATTTCCTTTTTGAACTTAATAAATCTACGCTAAAAACTTTATATACTTTTTGTTCTTATTATTTTTGTTACTAAAGGGATTTATTTCAGGTTTCAAATTGTTGTCCATTAGAGCATAGAATTTTTTTGTATGTGGTGCAAAATTATTCAACCTTAGAGTGCTTTTTCGATACTGATACAGAAACATATATCTTATCCTAACTGAAGATGTTTTATAGCCTTTCTTTACTAAGTTCAGTATTTAATTATTAGAGATGATAGCTCTTATTTTTGGTGTCCAGTTATGGTTTTCAAAAAAAATCTCAAAGGTCATAAACCTGAACTATTTGCAGTTGGTTGGATAAAGTGATTAAGTATTTTTATAGGTAATATACCTATAGAAATTATAGAAAACAACATGGACCGGTTATGTAAAGAATCTTTTTGGATCCATAAATTAAAAACCATGATTCCAAATGGACTAAATAATAAAGTATTGTTTGATTTATAATAAGGTTTTTTATGGCAGTCAAAATACTACTTTTTTACATTTTGCTTCCATTTCTACATTTTATTTTGCACTCTGCTCTATTTTCTACCAATGATAAGCATCCAAAATGCTTCAAATCCATTTTTATCATTACTAAACATTATTTTGCCCCTTATTAAAAAGAAAAATAATATTAATCACTGAGACATGATTTGCCTATAATTTATAAGTAATTTACAATATTATTTTCATTGTGAGTTGTAAGTGATTAAAACATTAATTAATGGAATCTAATCTCATTTGTCTTATTGAAACTGAATATGTCCGTTATATCTAAAATGTGCAGTAAATCATCCATCCTAAACCATACATCAAAATATGGGGCGTGACCCCTGCTTGCGATATGATTTATTGTAAAGTTTTATTTCATCCATTCATACATCTATCTTTGAAATAAAATCTAATATTTCTTATAATACATTTGTTATTACGATACAGTGATTTCTAGTGTTCTACAAGTAACAAAATGTCAAAATGTTAGAAACATAAGGTAACAGATTCCCTTCAAAACACATGATATATCTAAAAATCAAGCATTAAAGTAGTGGTTCCTGGTCATAAACTGACCGTGATCCAGCCTTCCAGCTCCTTTTTTCTTCATTATCAGCTAGAGGGTCATTAAAGATCGCCGCATTATTGTAATGGAATCGTTGCGATATCCTCTCATGAACAAGGTTATTGGATTTTGACGCACGACAAACGAGCACTTTAGCCAGAGTAGGCAAACATATGAATTTATTACGTAGATGATGTGTTAAGTTGTTTCTAAACGAAAAAAAAAAAAAAAACCCGCGCACATTTATTACAAGTATTTTATTCGAGTGGATAAAGTTAGTTGTTAAACTGTAAGTACAAATTATGTTGATGTAAAGATTACAATGACAAATATAATTATTGATTTGATTATTGTTTCTTATCTGTTATATTATTTATTGCATTAAATATCATCGTATTTCCTCGAATATCATATCATTTACAATATTGAATTGCCTGATAACTTGATTTTCTGCCAACAATGTTTGAATTTTTATTTATTGCACGTTTTCGTAAAAAAAGCAATTATGTCTGTTTTTTAAATCTTTAATTATTTTCCGTAACAAAGCAATCTTGATGGGACTGCACAATCCCGAAAGCACTGCTCAACTATACTATGTTTTGGAAAAAAGGTTTTTTGTATTTTCTTGTTAATTTAAAACATAAGTTACAAAAATAGTGAGACTGAGGATTTTCGTTAGTTTCCGTTATTACGACCCCACTGCCTAGTGCATGTAAGTATTTGCATTTTAATTATTTCTTTGTAGCATGAGTGTATAAATCATTTACTTATTTCTGGTGTCTAATTATGTACGTTTCATAATTTCGATAAACATGCAATCATTTATCAAAAAATAATTTTTAAACAATATAGAAAAACAAAGTTTCATCAAGATTTGAACCTTTAATTTAAGTCCAACGCTCTGCTAATTTTAAGTTATGCATATTGAATCAAACGTGTTTTAAACCCTCATTCCTTTTCATTTGATAAGGAAAATGAAGAAGTAATAAGACGACACATAGTTTAATAATATCTTATTGTTTAATTATACACAAAATATACATTTTCACAATTTTATAAACCTAATCATCATGTGTACATACAAAAAAGTTGGGCCAAAAGTTCTAACAATATTATCGTGAGCACTTCACTGAAGTTAGTCAAAATTAAGCCTTTCAATGAAGTTCAATTTTAAGAAATTTTTTCAGGAACTTATTTTAACAAATCTTTAATTCGTATAAATAAATCGAATGAGAAATTAAGAAAATAGAAGTATATATAACATGATATAGCAGGAACATTTTCATGTGTCAGGCATTTCATTATGCTAGAAAAATCACCTCTGGAGCGTGAAAACTCAATTTTAAGGTAGGATTAGGGACCATTTCTTATAATGTAAGTCTATGGGAATATCAATGTGAGTGTCTGACCATTTATATGTAAAATAATGAATATAAACAGAGTTGTAGATATTGTTTGGTTTTATTAACCTGTCAATTACATACTGATTACACGGTCGATGCACACAGTATATTAATCTTCGGTAGATGTTCAGTAAATTCCGTGAGATGTATACGCTGTACTTAATTTGTATTTCTAAAGTAAGTGTACTCAGCGTTACAGCGCAATAGGGTAAATCACTAAATTTTTATCTAAGTGCTACACGTGTTTTAAGTTCGAGGCCGCGTTGGTCCATGTTTTTTTTCTTATTAATACTTTCAACATTATTGAATCTATATATGATTATTTTATGTTTTTCGTTTTTTTATTATGTTTTACTTAATTTTGTCTTGTATATACTCTTTTTAAATAACATGTTTTTTAAGAATTCATGTTTAAAATTAAAACGGATTAAAATCAATAAATGTCTTTTCAATGCCGTAAAACACACTACAAATCTGTTCCATTAAAATATACTGAAAAAATAAAGAAAGAGTACTAAAACAAACAGTAAGGATCGAATCACAGACCTCTCAATTATCAGGCATTCTCTTTACCGACTGTCCTATTGTGAATTAACGAAAACTTTCGTGACTGGCTGGCGTGACTTTCAATCCATGACATTAATTCTCGTAGGGTGCTTAAATATAATGTGAAATGTATGTCGGTCAAAAGCTATACATAGGTTATGTTTTTTTTTGTGATATGTTTATATATAAATAAATTGGATTCGATTTGATTTGATACTCATATACATGTAAATACAACTACATTGTCTAAACTAAACAGCTTCTCACTTCCCTTTGAAGCGTGCTCGTCGCTGGCAAATGGCATCGGCAGAATATTTTAAGACCTGGAATGGCGAAAAAAAAAAATCAGAACTTAAACTTGAAGAGTCGTTTTTCATTTTTTTTCAAACTTTTACAACATTAAAATTTCAGGCTGCTAGGCCGTTGGGCCGCCAACTTCACAAAAATGATAGAATAAAAAAATCTCTCAAAGTGATTTTTTTATTTTAATATACCTTTAAATATCAAGTATAGTCTTAAGAACTTCATAAAGTCTCGTTTTTATCATATTTATAACATTCTACAACTGTCAGATTTCAAACTGCCAGGTCGCCAAAAAAAAACAACAAAAAAAACCTTTCTAAATGTGATATTTTTCTTTTATATAACTGTTAAGTGATAAGATGTGTCTTTAAAAGTTAATTAAGAGTCGTTTTTCAATTCGTTTCCAACACTTAGACAACAATAAAATTTTTGGCTGTCAGGCCGCTGGTCCGCCAGGCCGCCAACTTCACATAAATGATAGAGTAAAAAAATCTCTGAAAGTGATTATTTTCTTTTTATATACCTTTAAATATCAAGAATAGTCTTAAGAACTTCATTATGTCCCGTTTTTATCATATTTATATCATTTCTACAACTGTAAAATTTCCGGCTTTTTAAATAAAAAAATTCTCAAAGTGATTTTTTTCTTTTTATATATCCTTTACATAACTTAAAATAACAAGGATTGTCCTTAGAACATCATTAATTGCCGTTTTATAATTCGCTAAATACTTGTAACAAAAAAAAAATATATTTCTTTCTTTTACATCGCTAGTTTTAAGCTGTGTAACACCGCACTTTGGGGTCAAACGCACTTTGGGGTCGGACCCCATAGTGCGTTACGCACTTTGGGGTCCAATTTCGACCCCAAAGTGCGTTAAACAGGTACATATGCATTTTTCAACATCAGGCAAACGACCGCACTTTGGGGTCAGAGAAAATTTATGTTCATTATGTTTTAAATAATATAGTGTAGTCAAAGCCAATGGTAAACAAAAATCAAGGTATTAAATAGACACAAAACATGTGCCCTGAATCAATAGGGATTTAAATGGTCTTGATTAGTAAGTGAAGAACTTTCACAAAATAAATCACCAAAAAAAAGAATTTGTATCAATGCAGCACGCCTCCAGATTCACGCTAATTTTCATGAAAATTTTGAAAATTTATTTGAATGTATAATATTGTGGAATAACCAAAAGGAAGCAATTTGCACATTATCAATGGCACTTATAACTTACGTAAATTACCAAAAAGTTGTCAAAATATGCATAAATAGCCCTTAATGCGTTAGTAACGCAGTAGGAATATAGTTGTAAATATTGAAAACTCAGTCATTGACCGCACATAACATGTAAAATATTACTTGAATCTTGAATCATTTTACATTTCCTATAATCGTAGTACATATTTCTCAAGTTTGATTTTATTGAAATATTTTGACTCATCTGGAGGCATGCAGCTTTAAGCTTAAAATATGTTTTTCTAAAATTTTCCATTTATTTTAAAAGAATGTACACCTTTCATTAACTCCATTGTTTTTAGCTAAATGCATCATTTTCCCGTTTGTTATTTACACATTTTACAGAAATATGATAGTCTTTGCATAGACAAAGGTATAAATTCTGGGTAATCTTAGTAAGACATTTCAGTAAAAAAATTGCCTGATAATATGTTAAAATAGCCATTCATTTAGCTAAATGTGACACATTAGAAACTTGACTACGTGAAAATGCGGCTTTAAGAGGCAGTCAAAAAATATCAACTATTTAAGTAGTCGCACATTAAGAGCGAGCTTCAGAATAATGTAAAATTCTCACTGGGGGTATAGAGGGGATTGTGGGGTATCGATCTCCCCGAGGTTTAAAAATAACATTTTAAAGGCCCATTATGCATTTTTATTTGTTTTTCTTCATCTTTTTTATTTTGATGTTCTTTTATATTATCAAAAAAATACACATTGGCCAATTACCTGAACCATCTTTTTCATCTGTTGCTTTTTGACAATGATGAGTACAGTACTGTTATAGTGATAAGTAGTTTACATGTTTTATATGGAAGTCAAATACTACATTGTTTTGACTACTTTTATGACAAATAATTTCACATTTATCGCTACTTTATTCAGGTAACAAGCATCTTATATTTCTCTGATACCATTATTTTAACATTATAAAATTCATCTTTCTAAAGAAGTATGTAAGATTTCCCATTAAAAAAGCATCTGGCGAACGGTTGTTACGGAGGGGAAAAAATATTAACTGCATTTTATTTCATTCCTTACATATTTAAAATGGAGCTCAACATGGCACCAAAAGTTATCAAGTAAATGACTGACAACGGGATATTTTTCGCAGCATCTTTAAACTTTAGGAATACACGATTTCTGTACTAAAATATTTTGAACGGTGGCAAAAAAGTGACATTTGCAACTTTATTTTTGTTTTGATACTTTTTTTTTTGTTTTTTTTTTCGTACATATTTTTTGTTTTTTTTTTTTTTTTTTTGGTTTGTCATACATTTTTTTTTAGTTTTGAATACATACTTTTTTTTAATGTTGCATACATATTCTTTTTAAGTTTTGCATACATATTCTTTTTAAGTTTTGCATACATATTTTATTTGAGTTTTTGGTACATATTTTATTTTTGTTTTGTTTTTTACTTTTATTCGTACATAATTTTACATGAGTAGAGGTTTGGATAATTACGCCAGTTGTAAAATACCATTTTCAAACACTTCGCCATCTGTAAATTACAGTACCCCATTTGCAAACGCCATTTGCAAATACCAACATTTTCATTTTTGGAGGTATTAAAAAGATAATAACACTTTTTAGTATATATATATACAGAGACATAGATATCATCTATGTCTCTGATATATACATGTACATGTATATACATGTATATATATATTTTTTTCTAAATTAGTAGAATATAAGGACCTATTTAGATCTTTTATTGTGCATTATTGTAATACACCAGTCATTTTGTAACCACCTCCCTTGCCCCCGGGGAGTGCGGGTTAAAAAAGAATCGTGTGATGTCTGCGCTGTTCCGGGGCATAAGGCAGGAATGTTATTATCTGAATATCCCCCGCAGGGCGAAGATTTTACCAGTGGTCGGCTTGGTTTAAAGTCAATGCGCCTCCCCCCGCTATACTCAGGGGGTGGGGTTGAGAGGTGCATATTCATTCACCAATCAACAGCCCTTTCCAAACAGACACTAATAATGACTATCCCTATAGGATAGTCTCTGTTATTTGAGTAACAATTTATACAGTGCCCTGCTTAATAACGTAATTAATGCATTATAACGTAACAGCCTTTTTCAATGCCAGCTCGGCGTCTGTTTGGTAAAGAAAAAATTTTGCTTTAACTGGTGAAAATAAAATGAGTTTAAATGTTTATTTGCTTTGTTGTTATCTCAAATAATATATATAATAGTAGATAATAATTTTAAAAAAATACACTAATTATATAAAATACATATGATTTAAAAAATGGGCCGAAAAAGGTCGGCCGAAACCAGACTTGCGCGGCCAAAAACGACTGGGCCGATTCCAAAAAATGGGCCGAAATGTGACCAAACTACTGTGAGATGAGATGTGAAGGCTGTTTTGATTGGCTAAAATATGTACGAAAAACCAAAATAAAAAATGTACGAAAAACTTTAATAAAATATGAATGCAAAGCTAAAAAAAAAAAAAAAGAAAATATAAATGCAAAACTGAAAAAAAAAATATGTATGCAAAACTTAAATAAAAATATGTATGCAAAACTTAAATAAAAATAAATGCAAATGTCACTTTTATGCCACCGTAATTTTGTTATATGAACAAATTATTATTATTATTGGATATTTTAAGTGGTAAAATAAATGAAACTTTTATCACTTAAGCATCATCAAAGTATTGACCGCCATCTTGAACTCCACCTCAAATAGTTCAATGTCGAAGATCGAAAATAAGTCAGTTCTCAGTATTTAAGCAGAACTCAGATTACACCCTTTAGACCTCTGGAACCCAAAGTGCGTTGATATGTAGCATATTAACGCACTTTGGGGTCAATTTCTCGATTTTGACCCCAAAGTGCGTTTGACCCCAAAGTGCGGTGCGAAGTTTAACGCACTTTGGGGTACGACCCCAAAGTGCGTTTGACCCCAAAGTGCGGTGTTACAAAGCTGTTTTGAGAACTACTTTTTGTTGTTAGGATTATTGGGAAGCGCTGATGTCAGCTTCTATTTCCTGATCTGCGATTAGAAAATGCAAAAATCCGAATTAAAGGCCCATTATGCCTCAGAAATGCTACCATTTTCATTTTTCAAAAAACTTTTATTTTTGATATCTTGTACAGTTTCCAAAATATACCCATTTGCCATATAGACGAACTGCATTTTACATCTTTTGCTTTGTTGACAATGATTATAATCATGGTGAATGAGTATTTTGTATGGAAGTCAAAAATACTATTTTGTTTACATTTTGCTACCTTTACGACACATAACTGCACAATCAGCACAGCTTTCTTTATCTGTTTAACATCTAATATACTCAAAATCCATTATTAAAACATTATAAAATGCATGTTTGACATTTCTATAGGAATTAAAAAATATGAATTTCTGAAGCATAATGTGCCTTTAAGGTTACTGAAGTCGTTTCTTAAACGAGTAGAAATATCGTTCACCTTTAATGAAAAATGAAATATATATATATATATTACAAGTTAAATGGTGATAATGCACATCAAAGACGCCGCCAAATGATGTAATCAGTCTCAGGTAATGTACAAAATCAGCCTTGACAATTGTTCTTCATTACAGTTGAATATCCGAAGCACGAATCAATTTTCTTGATATGTGCTCACAAACTTCCATTATGATATTACATTTAATATATATTATAATACATTTTAGTTTGCTAATTGTAATTTATAAACATTCATTGTGCTCCTTATACAAAATTATCTCCCCGAATAAGTCCATTACGAAAGCATGTATAAACTTCCAATTGAATTTTACATTTATGCTGATAAATATATTTATTTGAGTTTGATAATTGTTATTTATAACCATACATTGTTCCCCTTTTAGAAAATTATCTTCGTTCCGCCAAGAATACAATGTATGTCCATTTCGCGGATAAAGTCCTCCAAAACAACCTATTGCAAATAGATACATTTTTAAACAAACTTACTTTATTCACTCATTTAATCTGTTTTGCTACTTAAATCTTAATTATTTTCATGAATAAACATACGTTGTGCCTGTTTTGCAAACAAAAAGTATGTTTTCATGCTGCAAAAAATTTCCGTCGCATATTTAAGTCATACCCCTGGTTCCCTGTCCAAAATTGGTTCCCGTTATTAGAATAAAGATATTTGGCACGTTATTCGGCTACACAGCAGCCGAGTCTTTTATGACTTTGAAAAAGTCGCATGATTTACTACGGATTGACACGATTAATGCCGATGATGTGCACATCTAGGGTTGGTACTGATCACTCACTGGCGGTGGCTCTTGGCATGTGCAAGGTTCCAACTGCTAGGATAATAACTCTCATTTAAGGAATGGTTAAAAAGTGAACAAAGTGGAACGCATAATTAATGTTTATGTTTTATTTCATCTAGTCCAGAAATTTTATTTATAACTAAATTTGTTAATATATCTTTTATTTTTAATTCACAAATATTAAAGTCTTCTAGTCGTGAATTTGTTTTAGAACTAAAGTCTGGAAGTTGGGTATTCTAATCATCCAAGTGAGAAATTGAGCTTCAGAAAGAGTTTAACGGAGAGAATGTATTTAATATGATGGTAAAACATTTCTTATTTGCATTTTCGTAAAATGAAAATAAAAAAAAATGTTTTCTTATCTCCGTACTGTGCAACTGTCTGTAGTTTACTAAGATTTAATATCGGTGAACCAGGCTTAAATTAAATTATGCGATCCACCTAAAGGGGATCAAAACGCATAGGTGTAAGAGCTGTTGCATTGCACTGTCATAAAACATCAGAATTTTTCGGAGGCCATATGTTGTTTTCGGTTGGACTTCCTGTAAAATGTATGTATGTATGTATGTAGTGCGTGCGTGCGTGCGTGCGTGCGTGCGTATGTATGTATGTATGTATGTAGTATATGCTTAATGAGGATCCTTCCGCCGTTTAATGACACAGAATGCAGCTTTCGCTGTCGAGAACAACAGACCCCGGACATGTCACCAGTCATGCCCTTAAAGAGTTAATTTTGAAGCACAAAGTGGTGATAATTAACCTCCATGCAATTACCACGGGATATTAGCCAAAGATATGAATTTTGAGTCAAAAGTAGGTCACTGTACGGCAATCAATGAGAACCTAAATGTACAGTTACCTGAGACAATATAAAAGGGTAGCCGTTTGTACCAGCAAAAGGCCTGCTGTTCAAACCGTCTAACCGTGTTAGAGGCTTACGCACACCATCCTCGTCGACTCAGAGTCTACTTTGTAGGGCCACTCCCCTCGGCTTTAGTCAGTACACCGGCAGCTAACTTCATGCAAGCTAAGTCGTGCCGCCTTAAATGTTACCCCGAGCTGTATAAAACATGCGAACTTGCCGTCTTACACGTATCATTTGTTCATCAATCATCTGCCGACGCCCTGTGTCATCTCAACGACGTACACGTTCCGAGGGGAAGAGCGAAGTTCATATAAAATTCACAGGGAAGACATTTATATATCTTACCATAATAAAATTGGTAAAAAAATATAAAGGATTTTCTGATTTTTCTAGTATACGCGTCCATTGTTAATTGATCTAAAGGAATTCTGGAACGAACTATCAACATTCAACATTCATAAGTTCTTTTACCATCAAGTTAAATTATTTTTAACCATGCCTTCTCCTACACATTTTAAGTTCTATATTACCATGCACCCTGCTACAGATTATTTTACACTGCTTTAATGAGTTATAAATTTTGTCAAACATTAACCAAATAACATAACAATTAACATGATACTGTTTTTGGGGAAAAACACAGTTGCACATATAAAATAAATGTTCAAGGAATAGCGGTTACTAATCAATATGATCTTCGTTGAATCCGTTGCCAGTATCATATTTGACTGGAAAAAAAATAGTTTGCAACCAGAAATGCGTGAACTACAAGTTTGCAACTAAAATGCGCTTGAACAAGAAATTTTCGTGTATTGAAATTTTATTTGGAACATGCAAATTCAAACATTTACATTGTAATGAAAGATACATATTTTGTCTTGTTTGATGAACTTTAACTCTTACAGATGCAAATAAATGAGCATAAACATCGGACTGTCACTTGTCAAATCTCAAAATATGTACCAGTTTATATCTTTAATAACTTCGTCATATCAGAAGCTTGGAAGCTGAGACCTAAAACCGAGTGTGCCGAAAACATTGCTTTAAGGAATAGGCATATTAACGAATTCAAAAATAACATATAAACCCACTTACCTGAAGAAAATACGTGCGAATGTGGTAAAAATTTATGACTCAGTAGCCATTTTGTCAAGTTTGCAACCAATTTTCTCGCTGGAACCAAGTGTGCAACCACTTCACGTCCTATCCCTTGGTTCTTATTTACTTATTCTTTACTTTTAAAGAATTTGAAATACTTCGTATGTACCAGCATATGCATTTGATTTTTATATTTCAAAAACTTAAACGTAAAGTTAAATAATAGGCTCAATAACATAATCCTTATGACTATTTTTCCATGTTTCCTAATATACGATATGCATGTAAATCAGTTTAAGTTCGGCCGAGTATCTTTTTAAAAGATACTTCTTGTTCAATATATCCATTTGTTGACTTATAGAATCTATGGAACAAGTTCGTTTTGAAGAAATTTAGCTTTTAAAGTTTTGTATTTTTCTTTTGAGATGATTTGGATAGAGTTGTGTGGACTTAGTTCTGGTTTCAAAAATTTAAATAGCCGCCTTTTATATAGTAAAGCGAGGTCATACGTGTGCTATTTTATTTTGGTTATATTTGGTAACGGGTCTGATGCCTTAAATGTCTAATATTCTATGTTTATCTTAAATTTGATGTTTCATCGTTGTTCATTTGCTTATTAAAAGTGTGTATATATATATTTATTTTTCCAACATAGTCACTTTAAAGGAACAAATGATAATAATAAATGCAACATATATTTTTAACTTATTTTATTTATTTATGGTTGGCATAAAATTTCCGGCATGACTATATATATATATATATCTTTAAATCGGAATATAATTAATTAATGTTCAAGACAATATGATAAACCATTACGAGCAATCGAATAAGGCACATGGTGTCGTAATTCTGACACATTACGTCATTGACTAAAGCGCACACGTCTTGTCAAATCAACTTTAAATCTATTCTGTTTTCTTTAAAAATAAAACTACAATGACACCGTGTACCCAACTACTAGTATTTGTTAGGAAAATATCCAGAGAGTGTTTACCAATATGGAGTCTGCTTTCAGATGAAATATCGCGGGACTTCAAATTTTGGGAATTCTTGCATCTTATCAATCGGAACTTCCTCGGCTATTATCTGTAATAACCTATTTGAAAGTATTTCTACGACGTGGCTTCAGAAACAGAGAGTGTAATCTTCGATAATGTAAAACTAATGTATATATTTGACATCCAAACGAAGATAAAGTCTGTTTCAGTACAATTATGATTGAAAATAGGTCTGACAACAATATTTGATTTAAAATGCCCCCTGATGTACAATTTTAAACAAATCCGGGTTGGTATTTTGTACTTCGGTTTCTACAACCATAATAAGTATATGTATATAAATAACAAATTGTTTGCTTTTATCTATGAATTATTTTAGGTGGACATTTACTTGATATATTGACAAAAACCTTGCATTAAATTACTATTTGCTTACATCTTTAGTTTCCTAGCGTAGGTTAGACCGTTCTGTGTATTCTTACTATTTGAGTTCCGAAGATGAAAAATAGGCCATATAGCATCATACTGTGCTAGTATTTGTTATACTTATTTATTAAAGTTACCAAAACAATATTTATTTTCATCCTTAAATTTGATTTTTAAATCTTTTATTTTTTTGGTATATATGTTTTTATTAATAAATACATAATTATTAAAATTACAATATATATTTTAATAAAAATAATATTTGTAAATACCAAATGTATGTAAAAGTATTATACTTAAATTTCCAACATGTCCCCCTTAAAAAATGATAATATCCCAAATATCGTTTTTGTTATTATATTTAAGGTTGGCATAAGAATTTCACGTCAATATATCTCATTTAATCGCAATATAATTATAAGTTCATATGATAAACATACGAGAAAAAGGACTTTGAAACGGGACAGCATTCGCCAATTGACTTAAACCCCTGTTTGTCAAATAATTAAATCTATTCTTTTTTTATAATTACTTTCATACCCCTGTCCCAATCACTGTTTGGGAAATATCCAGTGGTGTTTAGCTAACTGTTAGATGAATATGTCGGGATCAAATTTGGTTTTGAAATCTTACAATCGGTTCCGGCATTATTTTAAATTTGATATGACGGGGTTCAAACAGAATTAATTTCAATTAAAACAAATATTTTACTCGAAACAATCATAATCGTTTATAAAATTTTGATTAAAAAATTCCCCAATTTTGATTAATATCCACCTGGGGTAATTTTAAACAAATCGATGTTGGATTTGTGTAACTTCGGTATTTGCACGCATAAAAGTCATTATAAAAAATAAATGTCTATCTAGAGTTATAAGGGTGGAAATTGATATTTGACAAAAACTCTTATAAGTTATATCGTTATTTATACTACGAATATCCGTATCCTTTTGTTTCTTATTCATATTGATTCCGAACTGAAAAATGACCATTACTGTCACTATTGTTTGATTTACTATTTATTATACAAACTAATTAATTCAAACTCACACTTGTCCAAAATGACAAATGTCTTATTTTAGTTTTCAAATTATTTTTCAAAAAAGGCACGGTATTTCAAATGATCGTAAAATTTAAACCCTTTTGTAAATCCGCCCAAAATGGGTTAAAATTTCTTTGTTGTTATCGACGTTTAGTATAAATAATAATTTAATAAGTGAGTCAAGCTGCAATTAAATGTTTATTTGATCGTAAAATTTTTTTTTATGTAAATACGTACTAATGTTTTCACTCAACATGATAAAATGGCACATATTTTCACTCGCCGTCCCGGCTCGTGAAATTATGTGGCATTTTATCATGTTGAGTGAAAATAAATTTCATATTTCACTGAAACGAAAAAATATCCTCTTAATAAGCTTTAACCTATACTTAAAGAGATTAATGTCTATGTTTACAAAATACTATTTTCTTAGCTTGTTTCAAATACAAACGTTTGCTCCAACTATATAAAAGGACCATTTAACGACATTTGTCACATTATCTCATATTTCAACCGAAATTACCATAATTTACACCCGATTTCATATCTAAAGCATAATGTTATATTTCTGACTTCACAAACGCAAGATATTGATATATAGGATATAACTCCATTATCACTACATGTAGTAGATATATTTACAGGGAAAATAGTACAACTAACGTTTTCTTCAGAATCACATGACTGACAACTCTGATAGTTCTTTAGTAGACCTTAACCGACTTTGTTCAAAGAGGAGTAAAATTGACCCAGTCCCCTCTCAAACATTCAAAATTTAATTGTTTCTTAAGCTAAATTCTACATATTTAGACAACACTGTTAATCATTTGATATGATGACCCTTGATCTGGACCATGAAAGTACCATTATGTTTGAAAATATAGTTTCATTAAATATGCTCCATATTCAATATTGACCTTATTGACTTTACAATGAATTATATTTACAACTACAACTACAAATATTTTATTGCATTAAAACAACATGTTCCATAGCAATACAATTTTCTATACATGGTTTACAGAAGAGCACAATAATATAATATATGTATCTGCATTAAAGATGACTAGTTATTTCGCAAGTTTGCATATTATATATATTTTGCTAAATTATTAATTATTGCTTTTGATTTTGCACGTATGAGATTAACAAATTTCTGTTTAGTTGGCCACGTATAATAGTATCTCTTTATATATTTTGATCTTAAGTCCTGGAATTTAGAACATATTAATACAAAATGATACTCATTTTCTATAAGACCGGCATTACAATTACTACACAAACTTTCATTTCTTGGTATATTTCTTTGCCGTCCACGTTCAATAGTCAAATTATGAGAAGATGAACGAAATTTGGATAAAGCTACCCTAAATTTCGGTTTAACGATAAAATCCAAATAGTTTTCAAATTCGAATGAATGTTTAAATAAACAATACGTATCTAATCTAGACGAGTTATTAATTGAGGAATACCAACTTTGATAGAATATGTCTAAAATTCGTTGTTTCATAATACTAAAATCTATATGTATAGTAAACTGATTTTCTCACATATAAAACAAGCCAGTCTGCTCTAAAATAGTCTTATATGCCCAGTTTTTACCACTATAAGTTACACCTTTGTCGGCATCGGTTTTTAACATAATATAAATTTTATACAATATAGCTCTTTCATTAAGTTTAAGAAGTTTTAACCAGTATTTGATCAATATTAGTTTTCTATGAATGGACATTGGTGTACGACCAAGTTCACCATATAACACATCTACATTGGTTGATTGTTTCACACATAACAATCTTCTACAAAACTTTGTATGTATAATTTCTATGTTCGGACCAGCGTGATGTCCCTACACTTCTGCAGCATAATTTAATGTTGGTGAAACAATACTATCAAATAAACTTATCATTTGGGAAACTGGATGTTCCAACTGGTTACATACAATAAATAAATTATGTAGTGAATATGACGCTTGTTGCGCAATATATCTTTGAGTTCTGTTCCAGTTTCCATTTTTTAAAAGATACACACCTAAATATTTAAAAGATTCTACAATTTCAATTCTAGTGTTATACAAAAAGAAATCATAAGATGTATGTCTACCATTTTCAAAAATCATTACTTTTGTTTTAGACACATTTAATTTCAGATTCCACATATTGCAATAATTCAAGATAGATTGTAATTAATTTGGTTCATGTGTGAAAACTACAGCGTCGTCGTCTGCAAATAACAACAAAAATACCTGTATATCGTCAATGTTAACAATACCAGGAATGTTCTTATTTATATTATTTAATATATCATTGAGAAAAAATAAACACAATGTGCTACTTGCTGGATCTCCCTGTTTTACTCCAATCTTAGAATTAATTAGATCAGAATGCATGTTTTTATATTTTACAAAAGATTTAACAGTACCATACATTGACTTGATTGCAGTAACAAATTTTGTACTTGTATTTTCATTCAGTAACTTTCTCCATAATAAAACCCCATCAATACGGTCAACATTTTCTCCTAATCTAGAAATGCTACATAGAGGTCAAGGGTCAAATTCATTGAGAATAAAATAAATAGGAACTGAGGCCCTAGCCGCTTGTAGTAATCCTCCACGCAGTGATCTCTTCTTACAGGATTAGATCTCTGTCATCAAGATTTTTTACGATATGAATTTTTTCAACTTTGATATTTATTTTAAAAAGTAAACACGGTTTTGTGAAGTAAAATAAAACATTATTTTGGAAGCACGCCAAACGGCGCGTTGTCATGCGGCGCGATGTCGCTCTGTCGCTTGGCTTATAAACCAATTCTTTGATATTTTTTTAATATGCATACACATAGGAATACAAGTACATTTTTTGTATCGTAACTAAAGACGGCAAGTAAACACTATCAAAATAATAAACAAATCCATTAGTGAACAACACAAATTAACCTTAATTGCCTTTATCACGATCACGAGGTCTAAAAACAAGTGACGCTCCGCAACTTTTGTTGTCTTTGTGTGTCACCAATATTGTGACAGTGTATATGGTAGCGAAGTGCGGGGAATTAAAAATGTGAATGTTTTACTAAATATATTTCAATTAAAATTTTGTAAACTCGTATTATATCTGAAAAAGAAGTACTCCAAATTGTATGCTTTATAGAGATTTAGTAATATTACCTTCATCTATTCATATAAAGAGTAGAGTGTTAGAAAAATAGAAAAATATGCCACATCTTGTATGATATGTCAACACTTTTTATTGTAGAAATGTGGTGAAACTCCAATGGATAAATACTAGATTAATAATGTTGCCACTTCTCTTTGTTCAAAATAGACTAAAAGATCAGTTTTAAGATAATTTACCATCTCGTTTAGCTAAAGTACTATTGCGTTTTACTTGTACGTGTTGAGTCTGGTAGATTTTGAAATATACCAAGATTCTACAATTTCAATTCTAGTGTTATACAAAAAGAAGTGTAACTTGTGCCATACTAGCTCACTTGGTGATGAATACCATTACTTATTTAATTGTCATTTCTTCAATACTGATAGAAGAAAATGCATTACAGACAACAAGTGTATATTTAAAAGATATTCAAATTTAAAATTTAAAATATATACAGATTTCCAATACTTTTGACACGTATAAAACATGTAAAATAAAAATAAAATAATGGAATATTTGTTATCTGACGAAAAAAAGAACTTTCACCTTCAAAACAGTTACTTAAAATGTCGCCTTTATTGACTCAACAGATGTGTTACAGATGTGTTACAGGAAATCTATTTGTCGTTTCCTCTCTCGTTAGTTAGTGTATAATGAGTTTTACTTTACCGAGCACGCACTAGGTGCGACAAATTTTCCCTATCTCGATTTTATTTTTGTATATTGTGTATTTTGTACAGGAAAGAATCAAAGTGCTTAAAAGTTTCAGAGTACATTCATTGAAAGCAGTGTTTACATTTATCCGACCCTTTTCACATTCATTACATCAATTAATAGGAGATATCTATGTAATCAGATGCCTTTCATGTCTAAATTGTAAAGCTTTTAATATTTCCATGCCATGTCTGAAATCTTGCTGACAATCAAGCAGTCATTGTTTAACATTGAATATGCGGCGCAAATAAAACTGTTTTGAATAAAATCCATAATACAGGCTAGTCTTCTGAATCCAAAACATTGTCAAAACAATGACAAAAATTGCTTATATTTTCTGATAGATTGTAGCCTGAAGATTCTAAAAACAAAAACCCGGGAAACTCCAAAGTCCAAGATGGCGGCCATGAAAGACGATTTTTAAAAAGAATTCGCCTCTGACCCTTAACATCTAATATTAATTAAAAGTTGGTTAAATTGTTTCAATTGTTAGAGGAAAAACATATGATAGTCAAACTTCTGTTATTATTATCAATATTTTATTTTTGCAATTTCGCCTAAAATACTGACATGTTTGTTGAGGTAGGGGTAAACTATTCTAGTAAAAGAGCTAAATTATACGACATATTAATACATTTATCAATGCTGTATGTTTAGGCAACTATTTAAAGTTTAAAGTAATAATATCGGTGGTAGTTTTCATTATATGCAACAAAATTCGAGTTTGAAATGTAAACTTAAGCTAAAACTGAAAATCAACGTTTTCTACCATTTTTAAAATATAGATGTAGGTAGATATCTGTTCCCTTGTTCATAATTAGACATTTTCCATCACTCGTAGGAGAAAAATGAATATAATTTATATACAGCAATTAATTTTTGTGTTTAAATTTTTCAGGTTATTCCCTCAAAATTTAATATATATGTATTTGAAGATGAAGGTATATTTTATTTTCGTAGAATGTTGGTCATATACATGTATCATGACAGTCTTTGTACAAAGGTTTTATATTTGATTTTTTAACAGTGTGTGTGATCACGTGACATTTGTTTACGATAAAATTGTTTCATACTTACTTTGCTTATAGAATTGTCAATAAATGCACAATCACAAATTACGCCGATAAATATCATTTTAACAATTGAAAATTGCTTGGCTATTTCCGTAAAGATTCGGATTATTTTGAGTGGAATCAAACACCCCCTAAATGAACATTTGCTATATAGACTTTCTGAAAAATAAAGTAAGTAGGGTCTTATAAGTTAAGCACACGATAATTTACTCCACGTAAACAAAGCGCTATTTTTAGCGATGCCGATTAACGAACACTTCAATAAATCTGACTGTCCAGTAGTGAAATATAACATTTACATCAGTGTTAAACAACAGGTTGACCGTAAATAAAAAATCTCGAAATCAATAATGGAAATGCTAAATTTAGAATTCAAACTGTTTATTTTGACTTCCCCGTGGTCCAGGGTTTGCACGCTCGTTAAGGAAGTGAGAGGTTTCAATTCACATTCATGGCAATTACTTTAAAAAAAAATTCTTAAGTGTCTTTTTAGCGAATTTAACATTCTTTCTTAAGTAATTAGCCACTGTATGCAAGGATAAAGTGTGGATGTCATAAAAATGTACATAAATGATTTTATGATACAAGTTAGAAACTCTGGTCATGCAAAATTCCGTACGTATCAAACTCAAACTGTTATAGCAAAAAATCTTAACGCATTCGCTGCAACTCGGTGCCCTGCAAGATGAATTATAGTATATCAAAATAAACTTATACAGGAAATACATACAGATATACAGTACGATATCAGAAAATAACACAGAGCTTGCAGCCCTTTGATTACTCTAAGAAAACGTTAGAATATCAAAAATAAAAGTAGCGCACCAAAGATTAGCTTTAGTACTTGATATAATTTTAAAAAAGCGTTTGAATATTTACTGCCTAGTTTAGTCCTGAAAACGGTTAGCTAAATGCTAAACTCGGACTCCCAAACAAAATTTATCCCGTTTTCAGGCTTAAACCAGACAGTAAAATTTTAGACGTTTTTAAAAATTATATCAAGCACTAAAGCCAATCATTAGTGCCCTGCAATATTTTTTGATATTCTAACGATTTCTTAGAATAAAAAAATTATCTTCTAGTTGACAAAAAAAAAACAGCAAACAAAACAGTCCGATTGGGAAACATGTTACAGGTGCGTGATCCATTGTAACTTGTCATGGTAGCTTTTCTACCTTTCCTGTTATTATTGCAAAATGTTTTCTTTTCTTAACTTCAATATTTTGATGAAAATATGAATCATAATATCTGCAAGCATACCAGGAAAAGTACAAGAGTTACATTGGAAAAATATGTATCATTGGAATAGGAAACTATTTGCCTGGAACATGGTTAATGGTTTATACAAAACCAATAGCAGTGACACAATTTTACCGTAAACAAATGTCATGTGACCATCCTCCCTGTTATGAAATTTACAATTTAAGCTGGAAACAAAATTTTCAAACAATTTATATTACATATAATAAATAGTATCTTAAGTCTTTACAGATTTTGTCCGATGTTACTTGTGCTTCTAACAAAACACAATCAAAATCAGGCTGGTATCCACTCTTGTGAACCATTCGTGTGATTTTGCACAATATGATGTCAAGAGATACATAATGGCTCACAAAGTGACCAGGTGTTATAAAAACTGCCAGATCTTTACCAGATACGGAGGATCTTAGAATGATTTGACCAAAATGATGACATCGATGACACAAATTTGCATAAGGCAACCGCAGGTTGATAACCCAGAAGTCATGTCACGTTAAAAAGTCCACATTGTACGTTCGCTCCACTACTGCTTTATCAAAGATGAGAACATCGAGGTCAAAGATCAAGCATTCACGTTGTTCAAAGTAAAATAACGAGGTCAAAGATCAAGCTTTCACGTTGTTCAAAGTAAAATAACGAGGTCAAAGATCAAGCTTTCACGTTGTTCAAAGTAAAATAACGAGGTCAAAGATCAAGCTTTCACGTTGTTAAAAGTAAAATAACGAGGTCAAAGATCAAGCTTTTACGTTGTTTAAAGTAAAATAACGAGGTCAAAGATCAAGCTTTCATGTTGTTCAAAGTAAAATAACGAGCTTTTTGTGAAGATTTTAAATTGACTTGGACCATAATTACACGATTCGCTTATGGCCGCCATGTTTTAGAAAATCCACATTTATGTCCGCTGCGGCAGGGGATAAAATAAATGTAATAACATTTGATAAATATATGATATAAAGAGGATATAAATAAATGTAATAACACTAGATAGATATATGATATATAGAGGATATAAATAAATGTAATAACACTAGATAGATAAATGATATATAGAGGATATAAATAAATGTAATAACACTAGATAGATATATGATATATAGAGGATATAAATAATTGTAATAACACTAGATAGATATATGATATATAGAGGATATAAATAAATGTAATAACACTAGATAGATATATGATATATAGAGGATATAAATAATTGTAATAACACTAGATAGATATATGATATATAGAGGATATAAATAATTGTAATAACACTAGATAGAAATATAATAAAAGGATATAAAATGTTAGAACACTAGATAGATATATGATATAAAGAGGATATAAATAAATGTAAAAACACTAGATAGAAAAATGATAAAAGAGGTGTTAGAAACGTATTGATTTCTAAGTACTTCAGATTTGTGAACGTTGTTAATGGCGTCAATATGTTACGCTACTTTACGCGACGTAAGATGTTTACGTCGACGTCATCATTTTTGTTTTGTTTTGTTATTGAGAATCTCGTCAGTTTAAATCTGGAACTTGATGTAATGAGACAAGTCAAAATCGGTTTGTTTAATTTAACAAAATAATGCAATTATTTTAAAGATAATTTACAGTAAGATTTAAATTTAAAGATACAGAAGTTCTAATTAGATTTATTGTGTAATTCATATGTAATTTATTGATGATGTGAATGTTTTTATGTTTATTATTTATTGCGAAGTATTTATCGCTAAAGCTCGCCAAGATACACTTTCTCGCTCACCGGATAAACCTTCTCCATCCCGACATCAACCATGTATTCTCTATATCAACGCTTATCAACGCTTATTGACGTTTATCAAGGAAATAAAAGTTAAAGGCGCATACTCGTTTAGATTTATATTTGAAGTAGAACCCAAGTTCCCGAACAAAAGGATACAAAAATGTAAAAACACTAGATAGATAAATGATATATAGAGGATATAAATAAATGTAATAACACTAGATAGATATATGATATATAGAGGATATAAATAAATGTAATAACACTAGATAGATAAATGATATATAGAGGATATAAATAAATGTTATAACACTAGATAGATAAATGATATATAGAGGATATAAATAAATGTAATAACACTAGATAGATATATGATATATAGAGGATATAAATAAATGTAATAACACTAGATAGATATATGATATATAGAGGATATAAATATATGTAATAACACTAGATAGATAAATGATATATAGAGGATATAAATAAATGTAATAACACTAGATAGATATATGATATATAGAGGATATAAATAAATGTAATAACACTAGATAGATATATGATATATAGAGGATATAAATAAATGTAAAAACACTAGATAGATATATGATATATAGAGGATATAAATAATTGTAATAACACTAGATAGATATATGATATATAGAGGATATAAATAATTGTAATAACACTAGATAGATATAATTATGATATATAGAGGATATAAATAAATGTAATAACACTAGATAGATATATGATATATAGAGGATATAAATAAATGTAATAACACTAGATAGATAAATGATATATAGAGGATATAAATAAATGTAAAAACACTAGATAGATATATGATATATAGAGGATATAAATAAATGTAATAACACTAGATAGATATATGATATATAGAGGATATAAATAAATGTAATAACACTAGATAGATATATGATATATAGAGGATATAAATAAATGTAATAACACTAGATAGATATATGATATATAGAGGATATAAATAAATGTAATAACACTAGATAGATAAATGATATATAGAGGATATAAATAAATGTAATAACACTAGATAGATTTATCACACACCCGTGCCGATTTTGCGACTCCGTAAATATGGTATTGCACGGCCGTGCATATATTTTGACGTGACGTCATTAGCGTTATACAAACATAGTATAAAGACGCGCTAAATGTTAGCGTTATACTATAGGCGCGTCAATGAAAAATGACGCTTATTTCATTTTAAACGGTCTTTATTTTTGGTATGTGATAAATAGAATATTAAATTCGTGTGAGTTCATTACTGAATTTATTGCACTCGTTGAATAAAATAATATTATGCTCGCCAGAGGCTCGCATAATATAATTTTATTCAACTCGTGCAATAAATTTAGTATTGAACTTACACTCATTCAATATCCTCTATTTATCACACACCCGTGCCGATTTTGCGACTCCGTAAAAATGGTATTGCACGGCCGTGCATATATTTTGACGTAACGTCATTAGCGTTATACAAACATAGTGTAAAGACGCGCTAAATGTTAGCGTTATACTATAGGCGCGTCAATGAAAAATGACTCTTATTTCACTTTAAACGGTATTTATTTTGGGTATGTGATAAATAGAATATTAAATTCGTGTAAGTTCATTACTGAATTTATTGCACTCGTTGAATAAAATAATATTATGCTCGCCAGAGGCTCGCATAATATAATTTTATTCAACTCGTGCAATAAATTCAGTATTGAACTTACACTCATTCAATATCCTCTATATATGATATATAGAGGATATAAATATATGTAACAACACTAGATAGAAATATAATAAAAGAGGATATAAAAATGTTAGAACACTAGATAAATGATATTAAGAGGATATAAATAAATGTAGATAAATGATATAAAGAGGATATAAATAAATGTACATGTAATAACATTGGACAAATATGTTATATAAAGACTAGCCTTGGCATTGTTTGTAGCAAATCAAGTTTTATAATCTTAACAATAAATATTTGAACAAATCATATATTCAATTAGTTTAGTTCGGTTTGAGGAAGGTCACGACGCCATCTTGGATTTTCCCCAGGAGGGAATATTGGAACATTTGCGTTCTAAAAATCTACTTTTACAAGGGATGATACAATACGCACGCATCCTCAAAATTCTGATACCGCGAACACTTTATCAACCGGTTGTTTTGGGTTTTTTTTAAGAAAATAAAACGAGTCTTGTAAAAAAATCAGAATAAATTTGCATTTTATTTCTTTTGCATAGAACAGAAAAGATTTGTATTTATTGTTTTGCAAAGAACATGTCCTTACTTCTAGTTTAAATGCCTTGACACAACTCAGTATTTTCAACCTTTGTTCTTCCTCATTTATACGAAAAAAAGTTTTAAACGCAGTTTTTACAGAAAATATCAATTGTGATATTGCGTACACACTCAAGAAGTACACTTTCTCAGAAGCAGTCAGTGCTTCATAATTGGATAAAGCTGGAAGCATGAGTGAACTAAAAATATTCAAATATTGTGTGTCCCCTTGTTTAAAATGTACATTCCAGAAAAAGGGGTATTTATTGGAATATAATATTTTTCATACAATTTGTTTACAAGTTATGTAGTCAAGTGTTTTTTTTTCTGAGTATCATCACAAAACACATTAACGAAGCGTCAGTCTTCTGAACGCAAATACGAATGTCATAGTGGAAAATCGTTCAAAACTGCACATGATTTGAAATACAACATAATAAAGAAAGAGAAAGAAAGAAATTCAGGTATATCATTTAGGTATGAAAGAAACTTTTTCAAGAAGGTAATTATTATATAACATTGTATATCATATGGTTTTTGAAATTAATTTGAAAACAAACAAATAATACTATAATATCTCATCATAATTATAAACATGTATCTGTTCCTCGTCCATTGTCAAAAGCATTAAATGGTAAATCTAATTGTACAAATTAATAATATTGTGTGTCACCAAAGCTGAAAAAAGTCTAGTATTTACAGAATACCGTTACGGCCATAGTGGTTATACGTTAAAATGCAGAGGGCGACAATGCGATAGTGCGACAGTGCGATGACGAGAATGCGACAGTGCGATGGCGACAATGCGATAACGCGACAGTACGATGACAACAGAGCGATAGTGTTATCGCACTGTCGCCATCGCATTGTCGTCCTCACATTGTCGCACTGTCGTCATCGCGTTATCGCATTGTCGACTCTCGCCTTCTGGTGGACGGTTCTAAACTGCTGGCGAATAAGCTGACGGTATAGAATATGGGATAATTTTACTTTTGTCAGTATTTTTTTTCTTCTTGTTTTTTTCTTTTTCTTTTTATTATTTATTTCTTTGTTTTTTTCTGTATACTAAAAATGTTTAAATGAAATCATAAATTAATACATGTAATAATAAATACTGAAAGAGTTATACATAGATGGAAAATATAATAAATTGTGTGAAACTTTAATATACAATGTAATAGAAATATTTCAGATGAAAATGATCTTATGTTGACATTTAAAAGATGCAAAAAATTAAAATCATTGTTTATTACTTGTATAAAAAAGACAAACAAAATATATTCATAGATCGTCATCAGTGGTTTTATTGTTTTGTAATATGTATAATTTATTATATTACTAACATTGTAAGTAAAGATACATGTAATTAGAAATTTACGTCAACACATAATTTTTTCTATATATCTAACATAAGTGGTCAACAATTTTCACTTTAAGATTAACTTAACAGCAGATCCTAATACAATGTATAAGTTTAACTGGTCAGCATATTGTACTATAGCCAACTGATTCCGCTGGTGGACATAGTGAGACAATGTGTTTCAATGTTGAAAAACACATCTATCCATTATATTTAATCCGGAAGAATTCGTACTGTTTATTTTTTTTTGTTGTTGTTTTTTTAAGGGAAACATGCAAAATTCGAATTACCAACTACCTGCCGGTAGGTAGTGGGGGATTAAGAATAACCAACTACCAGCTGGTAGGTTATTCGAATATCCAACAACAAACTACCTATCAAATTGACGCTTCTTTAGATTTTTATCAATATCTAAGATCGAGCCATTTTTGGTGCTTGGTGAACATAGCGCTTTTATATTTCTTAGAGATAGTAAACCTAAATAAATATGATTAAATAAAAAAAAGAAATATAAAAGATATAATATGTTTCTGTGTCCACTTGTTTTATATATAGCCAAAGTGATTTTAGCTCAACCTTGAGAAACTGCTTATGAACAGAGGAAAATGATATTTACAGTGAACTTTTAATTTATTTTGCAGTGTTATTTGGGACAACAACAAAACGATATCATACTTTACCTAATTTTATTTTATAGTCATACATAGTGGCATATGTAATTTATCTCACTGAGTAATATCTTAGTTAATCTTTGGCATTTTATGGGCACGACCCCATTAATAAAAGCCAAAAGGTTTGGATACCGGGCATACAAAACCCTGTTAGGGCAAAGCAAACAAATGACACAAAATCAAAACAAGCAAATGGAACAAACTGTATAGCTTTTTGGAACAGTATGTTCTAGAAAATCATTGATCAAAGCTGTTCAAGCAATACTAGTCTTTCAATTCTTCATTCACAAAATAGTCAATTTTCACAAATGTATATGAGCAACAACACAGCATTGACACTGTTGCGTGGGAAGCAGAAACCAGTATCGCCAGTATCACAAAATGTCTATTCGCCGGCCGCCACTAGACTTCGGATGGTGAACGGGAGATTCGCCAATATCATATTTTTATTGGCTCCGGCGAATTGAATACTTAAAAAAACATTAGTCGTGCCCATCCATTCTATGATTTATAATACAACACTGCCATGTAGGTAATTCAACTTTAGCAAATAAAGCAGCATTCCAACAAATATGCATATACTAGCGCTCATAAATCAAATATGACACTATCTGAAAGACAATAATTTGGGTAGTAACCATCAAGATCTCGAGTTCAGTGCCATTTCTCCTGACATGAATTTAGCAAAAACATTAAACTGCTCCGAATATGTGCTAGCTAAATGTATATACATTTGACAGTGCATTTTTTCGAGATATTTATTTAGCAATTACGTTCAAACTGCTTCAAATATGTGCTAGATACATGTATACAATAAGTGCATTAAATCAACGTAAACTATAAATTATGCATCAACAGTCAACTTTTCAAATATATATTTCCTGAACCACCCTATGCCATAGGTGTTCGGCGCGCTGATCGGCCACCCACCCCACAACCCTCCCATCCCCAAAACCATGTAAACTGCAGTATTTTTCATTTGAAACATGTTTTAATATTTGGTATATGCTTTTAATTCAATTACCTTCATTTCCCACAATTTTTTTTAAAAAATTGATTTATATATACATATTTAGTAAAGGTATGCAACTCGCTGCACATTTTTCAGCACTCATCTTAATATGAACTCCATAACTCCAACGTTTTTTCACCAATTTTCAATATTATGGTCCTGAAAGGTTGGAGGGCCGCAAAGTGGGCGAGGGGCCCCGGGGGGCAGCCACCAACCAAACGCGCCGAAAACATATGCCCAATACAATAGTGACCATCAAGATGGTGAGACCTGCATGACTCTAAGGGCAGATATTTCCAATTGCACTCCATGGGTTCGAATCCTTCCAATTCAACCAACATGTTTAATAATGTTACATTAATCAGGTTTCCATTTGTTTTTAAATCGCATGATGTAAACACTTACGCTCCTTGCGTATAGAAAACTAGCAACAATTTAATGCATCATATCTTCGACAAGGCAGAACACTGGTATTACATTTTAAGTATTGTTAGCAGCTATTGTCATTGGAATAGCATGCAATATTAACGTGTTAGAAATTGCCCCACAATTGTACATAGGTTGCCACAATTGTACATAGGTTCGAGCTATATTTTTCAATTTGCAGCATTTCACACCACCCATCCTGGTCAGTCCTGGACTGTCTTTCTTACAACTTATTTAAAATAGGTACTTATACTAATATACTTAACTGAGCTGTAAAAAGATTTGAAACAATTAATAGATTTCATGGAATATTTACTAATAAAATATCTTTATTGGCCAAAAACATACTAAATTCCCAAACTCCAAGAATAATGGTTTAAGCTTTTTTTTTGTTGGGCATAAATTCTACTGCCAGTGTTATCAGCAATTACACAAAATATTCTTTCACTGGTCAGTTTGCAGCATCAGCTATACTGTCAGTTAAAAGTTGTTTGATTCTGTATTGGTTATTAGTCAATTCAACCAATTAATAGACTTAAATAAACATTGATTATAATAATACACATGTATTTACATTTTATTTTAATTGAAAGCCACATTCATTAATCTATCTGCAATACAGAAAGCATTTGCTGATTATCAGCCAAGACATTTTTGATAATCAAATTAAGTAGCTGCTGAAAAAAAAAATAGCCTCATAATATGGTAATTTAAGTTTTGAACAAAGTGAAACCTTAGAACATTTCCAAAGTATTTGCATCATTTTATTCTAAACATTGTAAAGTTAGTGTTTTTTATCTGCCTTATTATGTTTATTGTTTATAAAATAATCCAACAGAAATCAACAAAGTTTATTACCATGAAGATAAAAAAAGGCAATCATTTTAGAACAAAAATTATATAAATATCAAAAGCTTAGATGGACTCTGAAGTGCATCAAAATTATGAAATATTTGTACATTTATTTGACATTAATAGAATGTAAACATATTAAAGAGTATGTAATAGATATTTTTGACATAATGCATAATGCCCATCCAAGGCTTAATTATAATGAGTGAACAGGTGAAAGTCAATGAAGTTTACATCTTGCCATAATTCCTTTTCAATTTTATAATGTAACTTTCATTTATGAACGATAAATCAATGTCATTGGAAATTACCAAAAATGTTTAATTTATAAAAATTTGGACAGTCTTTTTATATATTTTAGGCATATTATATTTACCCTAAACATTTTTAAAAATCAGCTGTAGGTCAATAAACCTTTTTCAGTAATTATTTGAACATAAAGTCAATTCAGCATAACTTTGACCATGGACAAAATAGGCACAATGCTCAAATTTTAATATCATAACCATGTTATTTTGAAATTTAATAGGGTATAATTTTTCACAATAAAAATATTGTTTCAACATATGTGAGAAGTTAGCAGTTAACAGTGACTAAGCAAAAAGGCATTAACGATTTTATATAGGGAAATTCAATGATCTGCTTTTATGCTTCAGCTGGGTAAGCAAATCTAGCAGAGCATTCCAAAATAAAGTGTAGAAATGCTTTTGCTCGTATGCTCAGCTGGGTAAGCAATCTTAGCAGGCCATTACTATAAATAAGTGTAAAAATGCTCTGCTGTGATCTCAGCTGGCTAAGCAAATCTAGCGGGGGCATTCCCCAAAATATAGTCGTTAAAAAGCTGCCTGCTGTTATGCTCAGCCTGGCTAAGCAATCTAGCGGGGCATTCCAAAAATAATGTAAACCATGATCTGCTGGGTTATGCTCAGCTGGGTAAGCAATCTAGCGGGCGATTCCAAATATAGTTGTAAACATGATCTGCTGGTATGCTTCAGTGTGGCTAGGCAATCTAGGCAGGGGCATTCCTTATACTTAGTGTAAAAAATGCTTAGCTGTTATTGCTCAGCTTCCTAAGCAATCTAGCGACATTTTCCCAAAATATAGTTTATAAAAATGCTCTCTGAATTGCTCAGCTGGCTAGGCAATCTAGCAAGAGCATTCCTAAATATAGTGTTTAAAAATTTGCTCACTGGTGGCAATCCGGCAGACATTCCTAAATTAGTTAAAATGCCTGTTGGGAAGCTCAGCTGGCTAAGCAATCTAGCAAGCTTCCAAAAAATAGTGCAAAAAATGCCTGCTGGTATGTCACTAGCAAAACAATCTAGAGGGGGATTCCTAAAATTTGTGTTAAAAATGCTTACTGGGTAGGCAATCCAGAAAGCATTCAAAATTAGTGTAAAAATGTTCTGCCGGAATCCTGAGCTTTAGGCAAAAAAGCAGGGGATTTTAAATAAAAAAAAATGTATAAATTTTGTTTCTGTAACATTTTTCATTAACCTAAAATTTAGTCCAAAGCAGATAATAAATTTTTGACTTCTACGGACCCCAAGTGTCTATTTTTTTCTCCCATTTTGGGACATTGCAGACTTTCAGAATTTTTGGGGTTTTTAAAGCAAGATAATACATTTGTGAATTTTTTAGGCCATCCAGAGTCCATTTCGTTGGTCTGCGAATGTTTCTGGAACACTCGCAGACTTTCAGAAATTTTTCGGTGGCCAATGGAGATAATGACATTTTTTACTTCAAAAGGACCCCCTGAGTCTATTTTCGTTGCTCTGCGACTGATTCTGAGTCACTCGCAGACTTTCAGGAATTTTGGTGTTCAATGCAGAAAAATGATATTTCTGACTTATTGGACCTTCTGAATCCATTTTTTTGTCTGTGATGATTCTGAGGCACTCACCAGGACTTTCAGGAATTTTTATTCAAGGAATAATGAATTTTACTTCTGGGACCACCCCAGGTCCATTTTTTTGGTCTGCGACTTAATCTTCTACAGTCACAGACTTTCAGGAATTGTTCTCGTGCCAATAGAGATAATTACAATTTATGACATTTTTGACCATCCCAGAGTCTATCCTTCGTTGGATCTGCGACTGATTATTGGGGCAACTTGCAACTTTTCAGGAATTTTTGGTGCTTAATGCAGCATAATGACATTTTAGGGTAAAAATGCTTGCTTATTGACTGAGGATCCTTAAAAGTAAAAAAAAGTCATGATCTGCAATGGCACTAAACATCCTGAAATGTCTGTGAAGTCTCAAGGAATCCAGTCGCAGACCCAAAAATGTACTCTGCCGTTCCCTAAAAGATCAGAGGAAATGTCATTATCTCCATGGGCATCAAAATTTCTGAAAGTCTGCAAGTGTCCCAAAATCCAGTCGCAGACCAGCGAAATGAACTCTGGTTGGTCGCTAGGAATCAAAAATGTCATTATCTCCATTGGCACCAGAGATTCCTGAAAGTTGAGAATACTCCCAGAATCAGTCGCAGAAACATAAAAATGGACTCTGGCGGGTCCTAGAAGTAAAAAATTTGCCATCATCTCTAATTGGCACCAAAACTTTCCTGAAATCTGCGAGTTCCAACCCAATACGCTGCAGGCATCCAATAAATGGACTCTTAAAGTTCCCTAGAAGTCAAAAAATGATTATTTCCATTGGCACCAACCATTCCTGAAAGCCTGCGACATGTCCAAGAATCATAGTCGCAGGACTACCAAAAAACATCAGACTTCTGGAGTCCTTATAAGTCTTAATTTCAATATCAGCACATTGCACCAAAATTCCTGAAAGTCTGCGAGTGTCCTTAAAAAAATCGCAGGACAATGAAATAGCTCTTAAAGGTCCTTAGAATTTCAAAAATATCATTATTTCTATTGGCACCGAAATTTCCTGAAAGTCTCCGAGTGCCTCAGAATTGCCTAGAATCGAAATTGTCAATAAAACTTTGGCGAACAACAAATCCTGGAACTCAGAATCAGTCTGCCAACTGAGCATTCCAGCCAGAGCATTTTTTAACTTTATTTCGGAATGCCCTGCTAGATTGCCTAGCCAGCTTAGCATTCCACCAGAGCATTTTTACACCGTATTTAGTAATGCCCAGCTAGATTGCCTAGCCAGGGAGGCATTCCACCAGAGCATTTTTTCACTAATTTATATGCTCTGCTTTAGGATTGCCTAGCCAGCTAGCATTCCAGCAGAGCATTTTTTCACTATATTAGGAATGCCCTGCCTAGATTGCCTACCCAGCTTAGCATTCCAGCAGAGCATTTTACACTATATTTTAGTAGATGCTCTGCCTAATTGCCTAGCCAGCCTGTAGATTCCGCAGAGCATTTTTTCACTATATTTTAGGAATGCCCTGCTTAGATTGCCTACCCAGTAGGGCATTCCAGCAGAGGCATTTTTACACTATATTTAGTAATGCCCTGCTTTAGATTGCCTAGCCAGTCTTAGCATTCCAGAATAGCAATTTTTAAACACTATATTTAATGTTCCTGCTAGATGCTGCAGCCAGCTTAGCATTCCAGGAGAGCAAATTACACTATATTTAGTATGCCCCTGCTAGATTGCCTAGCCATCTTAGCATTCCAGCAGAGCATTTTTTACACTTATATTTAGTAATGCTCTGCATATTGTCTTAGCCAGCTTAGCATTCCAGCAGAGCATTTTTCACTATATTTAGTGAATGCCCAGCTAGATCGCCTAGCCACTTAGCATTCCACAGAGCACTTTACACTATATTAGTAAGCCCTGCTAGATTGCCTTATCCAGCTTAGGCTAGCCAGCTGAGCATTCCAGCAGAGCATTTTAACACTATATTTAGTAATGCACTCTAATTGCCTAGCCAGGGAGCGTATCCAGCAGAGCATTTTCACTATTAATGCTAGGAATGGCTCTGCTAGGATTGCCTAAGACATGCTGCAGTATTGCAAAACATTTTTACACTAATTTGAGGAATGCCCTGCTAGATGCCCAAAACAGCTGAGCATTACAGCAGATCATTACTTTCCCTATATAAATTGAAATGCCTTTTTTGCTTAGCTCATGTTTCCCCAACTTTTCCCCAAAACAATTACAATAAAATTTTTTCTTTGTTCCGTTAAAAACATTGTCTTTTCGATTGCACATTCCAGGTTGGGAAAAATTAAAAGGGGACTTTTAAAAATAAAAACTTTCAATAATAATTTTTTTTTTCACCTCCATTTTTTTCATTTTTCGTTTCTTTTTCCAACCATTTAATTTGAATTGGGAAAGATCACCTTAAACATTCAGTCGAATTTTTTATCATTTTAGCTGTATGGGGGGGGCAAGAATTCACAGAAAACAGCTCAATTTGATTTTTACGTTGACTGGGGTGGAAGTAGCTTTATTTCCCCATTCATAATTTTTATAATTCTTTTTTAAGTCAGGGTTTAAGCACTAACATTTATACAACATTTTAATCGACCTTTGTTTTATTTCTTTGAAGTCGACTGGA